>NW_025974818.1:0-8272 GCF_021869965.1 Rhincodon typus
TAGGCCCGAAACGTCAGCCTCTCTGCTCCTATGATGCTGCTTGACCTGCTGTGTTCATCCAGCCCTGCACCTTGTTGTCTCGGAAACTTCATGAGAACATTGGCCAGCTGTTGTGCTGCTTCCAATTGGAAGCTGAAGCCTTACCCAAGTGAAGGCATGTACATTGAAGGTGTCACTCAAACTAATAAAACATCAGGCTAAAGTCAGACTCAGATAAAGTGCTAAGATAAAGTACAACTAAACTTCAGCAAATTTGTCATTTAGTGTGATATTTATAAAAGGATAGCAGTTCTGCAATCATTGCTATATGTCATCTGTCAACCACTTCAGGCAACATAGGAATATTTTTCTCAAACATGATTTCATTACTTGCAGGCAAAGAATTGGCAAGACAGTCAAAGACCTCTAGCACCAATTGCAGCCCTAATTGAACGCAAACTTGCCATAGTCTTACCAGACCATAGGCCTGCAGAGAGAGACAACTGGTGGTGGTTTTATCCAAGGATCACCACACCTCAGGCTAAGGGAGAGGTTCAGAAGAAGAGTCCATCATGGTAACCTCAGCCAGTGTGGAATATAACTGCTAGCATATGGGGAGGTAATGGCCTAGTGGTATTAATACTAGACTGTTAATCCAGATACCATTCTGGGGACCCAGGTTCAAATCCTGCTTTGGCAGAAAAATATCTGGAATTAACAGTCTAATAATGACCATGAATCCATTGTCAATTGTCAGGAGAAACTCATCTGGTTCACTAATGTCCTTTACAGAAGGAAACTGCCATCCTTACCTGGTCTGGCCTACATGTGACTCCAAACCCCCAGTGATGTGGTTGACTGACCTGCCCTCTGGGTAATTAGGGGTGGGCAGTAAATGCTGCCCAGTCAACAATGCCCTCATCCCATGAAGGGGAAAAAAAAAGTGCAGCAAGGTCAGACTTGGTATATTTTTCCCGTACTTTTCTAATTCACTTCAATTCTTATTTTTACTTCTCGCAACTCAACTGCGCACCATTTGTCTTGCTCAGAGGCTGAATATGCAACCTGTTCCCTGGCTCTCCACTGTGTAACTAGCTGAAAGAATTATGCATGTGTTGATTGATTTGCTTCTTCCCTGTGGGGAAATTCTTTGACTCTGGTGTGCTCCCTGATTTTCCCAAATAGCCAAGTGGAATATTTGTAAAAAGAATGGCAGACATTGATCTCTGCGTTGCTACTGGGTGGTGTAGACTGTTAATGTATCTGTTCGCAGCACTCCCCCAAACTCATTTTAATGTCTATGGTCTCAGATGACCACCTTCTACTGTATTTAATGAGTATGACCTAAATGTACAGTTCAAATGATCTTATTTGCAGTAATACAGCAATTGAAAACTAACTTAGAAATTAATTCTTGAAATTAATCTTTAGTATGTTGAAGTTTTGCTATATATTCATAGAACACCCAATTAGGCTTTATCAAGCAAGATGTTAGTGTTGCTGATATTAGTGGGAAAATGCTCATTGTGTTTGTATAACATTTCCAACTGCTATTATTCCAGAGCCAGTTAGAAGAAACTGAGGAAAGTTTGCGTTAAAATATCAGTGAAATCTTATAAAAATGCATTTTGCAGTTACCTGTTAATGTTGTCACCATTGGTTTTTAGCTTTTAACTTCACATACATTTTAAAATTATGTACTACCTCAGCAACACAGTAGCTGAATGTGGAGCGCTTAAAGTTTAAATGGTTGAGATCAACTAACCCCGTGCAACCCAGCAATCAAAGACAGGGCCTTTCCTGATCGATAATATTCTATCACTCTGAGCAGTGTAGTAACTGACTAAAACTCCAGCAACATTCTTCACAGGGATCATTCTTAATTTTGCCAGGTCAGCCCATGTGGATTGTAAATTTACTTTTCCCAAATACTTTGGGGTTTGTTTTTTCAAGCATTGACTATAATCTGGGCAATGTGGCTTGACAGACATATTTTCATCATGGCATTCCTGCATCCAAAATACAGTTACTCAGTGTGAACCTTTTACAGGGTGTTTAGATCCAATGTCAAGAAGAACAAAGAAACAGCCACATGCAATTTCAAATAAGGAGTAAATCTTTCAAAGCTTCCTTTAACAGTTGCTGTAAAGGTACATTTCATACAATGTAATTCTAGATGACTTTCTATTAGTTTTTTTCCAAGCATTACATGCAGGACTGAATAGGATTACATAGAAGCTGAATTCCACAGATGCTTTGCTTTGAATATGTGAAACCCAAACTGTTGTAAAAGTCAAAATTGATGGCGTTTGATGAATCACCTTTACCCTATGGTTAGTGCCATGAGTAAATCAAATCATTTTACTATATCAGTTACTATCCAAAGCTTTAAACTATCAGCATGGAGAAAAAAGAAAGACAGAGGAGTTGTTGGCACTCTCTTTATACTAAATTTTCACTGCAAATTTAAATGGCATCGGGCTTAGAGTCATAGAGATATACAGCACGGAAACAGAGCCTTCAGTCCAACTCGTCCATGCTGACCAGATATCCTATATAAACCTAGTCCCTTTTGCCAGCATTTGGCCCCTATCCCTCCAAACCCTTCCTATTCATATACCCATCCAGGTGCCTTTTAAATGTGATCATCCCAGCCTCCACCACTTCCTCTGGCAGCTCATTCCATGTACGCACCACCGTCTACGTGAAAAAGTTGCTCCTCAGGTCCCTTTTATATCTTTCCCTCTCACCTTAAGTATGTGCCCACTAGTTTTGGACTCCCCCACCCCCAGGAAAAGACCTTTCCTATTCACCCTGTCCATGCCCCTCACGATTTTATAAACCTCTATAAGGTCACCCCTCAGCCTCCGAAACTCCAGTGAAAATAGCCCCAGCCTACTCAGCCTCTCCCTACGGCTCAAACTCTCCAACCCTGGCAACATCCTCGTAAATCTTTTCTGAACCTTTTCTGCTTGTTTGAATTTGGTCCCGCTATATGCAATGTGGATTTTCTAATCAGTTGTGCAAGGACAGGGAAGGAGCACTGGGATGAGAAAATTGGGTCAGCAATCTTTAAGTATAGTTTACGCCAGATTCATTCTAGTACATGATTTTCTGTCTAGCTGTACTACTTTCTTTAATATACCTCATGCAATCATAGCTAATTTTGGTTTCTACTGCCCAGAGGATATTAAGTGGACAAACAATTAGAATGATCCTGATCGTTTACCAGAAAGCCACTAGGAACTCACCATTCAATGACACCCTGAAAGCTGCTGGGCTTTCATTCTCATTTAATTATATTAAATGCACGGCTCCTGGTTACTGTCTCATTAGCCAGTAAAAATTGATTTGCCTGTTTACCTACTAAACCCCATATAATACTGAACACTTCTAACAGGGGTAATCTTAATGTTCTTTCTTCCAATGAAAAAGCCTTTCCTCATACTAAAGAAATGTATAATCCTTTCTAATCCCTTCTGCACTTTCTGTATGGATTTTGCATTTTTTTAGTAATGCTTCCACCAATATCACTCGACATAGGTCTCCCAACCTCAGGCTTATCTTCTGCTCTATTTCAAGTGTGTTGGTCTTTCAATGCATGCTATGATCCCAGCAGATGTTACTACTGAACAAATCAGATCCCAGACTGGAATCTGGCTTGATCAATCATTTTTTAAAATAGTCTCAATAAAGTGGTTGATCACTGAAACTCAAATGGAAAACATTGCAGATTTTGTTTTAACAATAAAATAGAAGTTTATTCATGAAAAAAAGTGATAAAATAGAATAAACCAATCTATTTACATATAACACAAATTCAAATATTTTATAAACGTGTGATAAAGGCAAAATCCCATTAATCCCATTACACTTATTTCCAGATCTCAAAACATTTCTCGCACAGTTCCCAAAATCACTCCTTGTCCAGTATACACATCAAAGGAAAATTTGTTCCTTATCATATCGGAAGGCTTAAGATAACCACAGCTTCAATTCACAATCCTGAATTTTTAAAAAAAATTTTCCTGGAGCTTTCATACACTTCAATTTAAATGCTTCAAGTATGCTCTTCACGGTTTTATCCAAATATTTCTGGTTGGAACTATCACTAACTCCTTACTCGAAGGTAATCTATGTTTACTATTTTCTCCTTCCTATCTCAGGAACACTGCTTCATACAATTATCTTCATCCAACGACTTTGCAGAACTTCCTGAAACTAAAAGTAAAAAAGAAAATGTCTCACTCTCTATGCTAAACTTAAAAAAAATCCAAAGTCCATAAATTTCTAACAGAAACCTTGAGGTACAGCCAAATGTCATTACTTCAAAATGCAAAAATCAAACTTACACAGATAATATTAAAATATATATAGAACACAGTTTAAATCACATCACACTGTGGATTTTGTGTATTGGACTCTCCTCCATGTGCATGATCTTAGCTTGAGTTTCATACCACTTCGATGCAGAAATGGTTTACTGGCCTTCATTTTTTCTACAAAAAGACGCTAAAAGCTCTATGTCTTTATTTGCATCCTTTTCTCTTTGGTAGCATATGTATAAATAATTGTGATTTTGTCTGGGCCTCCATGTATGAAGCTCTACCTAAAATTGAACTTGCTTCTTTTATAAACCACAGTAAGTTTAAAAGACAAATTTTGAAGATAGAAACATCTAAAATAAGAAAGAAGGAATGACATATTCACTGGCACCGCTTTATGTGCACTAGGATTGCAATTCACAATCCGCCTACGCCTATTTCCCTTGAGGCAGTCAACACACAAAATTCAAGCAGCCTTCTTCAGAAATGGGGGTGTCCAGGAGGATAGGGTGCATTGGAGGCAGGAGAGGGATCTGTAGTGGGTGGGTTAGGCTTTCGGTTAAAGAAATAGGTGTGGAGGTGGATGCAGCAGAAAAACTGCTTGACGTCCAAGTGTGAACAGAATTCATTGATGTGTGAGTGGAGCGGAATGAAGGTGAGTCCTTTACTGAGGACTGACCATTTGTCCTCAGTGAGGGGGAGGTCTGGGGAGATGGTGAAGACCCAGCAGGGCTTGGGGCTGGGGCTGGGTGTAGAGCTGGTGGCTGGGTTGGAGCTGGCTTTGGGGGCAGAGTTAGTGACATCGTCAGCGACGTCGGCGGTGGATGGGGCGATGTCGGCGATGGGTGGGCAATGGGTCCCAACCCAAAACGTCAACTTTCCTGCTCCTCTGATGCTGCCTGGCCTGCTTTGCTCCTCCAGCTGCACACTGTGTTATCCCTGACTCCAGCATTGGCAGTTCTTACTATCTCAAATTCAAGTGGCCTCCTTGGTTTGCATAATTTAAGCTTGTAGCTAATGCAACCTGTGCTGCTGTTTGGCTGCAAACACAGCAGGATGTTGACAATATGTGAGATTAGCACATGCTCCAACTCACCTCCACTGTTACCTGTTTGAAGGGAATTTACTCTGAATGAATGGAAACTGTTACTGCCTGTCACTACTGCATTTGAAGGGAATGGGGAAGAGAGGAGCACTAGGAGAGAGAGTTTTCTGTGATGAACAGGAGGAGAATGCATGCTTCCTTGAAAATGGGTGGTCCTTCTATTGAAAAGGAATAAGAGCAGGTGCTCAGGGAGATCAATTCCCAGACTGCTGGAAGAAGATTAATGACCTTCTTAAAGTGGTCAAAGTTGTTGCATAATGTAGTAGTTCTGAAAGGGTTAATGTTGGAGATTGCATTAAACTCCACCCAATTTGATGATGTTATAGAGGCTTGGATGATGATAGGGCTAAACATTTTAGGATTTCACGGAATGGAGACCTATGTCTACATTGCTCTCCCTAGTCTCAATAGCGATGTCTGACTAGCAAATGTAACTTAATTTATGACAACAAGGTGCAGGGCTGGATGAACACAGCAGGCCAAGCAGCATCATAGGAGCAGAAAGGCTGACGTTTCGGGCCTAGACCCTTCATCAGAAAAGGGGGCGGGGATAGGGTTAGGGTATGCCTTGTTAAGACAAGAACCTCTTGTTAAAATTGCAGCAGTGGTTGATACAAATGTTGCCTCTAAGCTGCGTGGCTGAGAAGTCACTCTGAGGTCCCTCCAAGGTTCCACACATGCTGAATGTCCTTGCAAAGACGATGACTTCTGGTTTCAGAAGTCACTGCCCTGCAAAGACCTCGAAGGCTTGTACACTGAAGAAAAGGGAGTATTGGTTGATATCCTACCACTGTAAACCAAAGAGGTTCTTTAGACCCAGTCTAAAAGGAAAGAGGATTGCAGGCAGCATCCTTATAGGCAGACAGATCAAGGGCAGAGAGATCAAAAGTTCATACAACTGGTGTGTGTGGAGTGTCAGATGATAAGTCTCTGCGGGTGACCAAGAGCATTAGACAGTGTGTAACGTGTTTATAAAGTCACCCACAATATCACTCAGTGATCAGCAATGGGCCTGGTTACTTATTACCACAAGGGACAATGGCATTGGAACCAGGAGAAGATATTTTCAAAAGGCTAAGTGAGCTTACAGCTTTAAAGACTTATCACTTTATTCACACAGACAGTCAGAAGCTGCAATTGCTTGAGAAAACAAATAATCCGCAGGAATTCCTGGAAAGACCTACAAGGGAGAAACAGCACTACGGGTTAAAGCCTTTACCTCAGAACTGGTAAGAAACATAAGAAAAGCAGTGTGGGCTGGAAAGAGCTAACAACTAGTCAGGAAAGGAATTACAGATTCCATCGAGAAGTGAGAAATCACCCAATCAGCAAACATATTAGAGTTCTGTGAGTAAACTTAAAAATCCCTATTGGGCAAGGGGGCAAAAAAATCCTTTAAATTAACAACACAAAGTAACAAGCTATGAAGGTTAGAAGTTAAAAAAAAGTACTTACAGCTCACGATGACAGTTACCCCAGTAGTGAGCAGAAACCATGAGGAACAGCTACAATAGGGAAATCAGAAGCCATAAAAGTAATCTATACCAATATTGCAGCACCCAGTAATATTGCAAAGCAGAATTAAGGTGACAAATGGACATGTTAAAAACTAAAGCAGATACAGACTGTCTAAGATAGTTAAAACACTTTGAGGCTGTGATAAGAGCATGAGATTCATAATTTAAATCACAGTTTGGAAAGAGGAGTTTATTATGGTAACAGGGCGCAAAGCCTTATTTGGAAAGTCAGAATGTGACACTTACACTCACACACACTCTCTCTCACACCCACACCCCCACACACACACACACACACTCTGTCTCTATCTCACATGTATACTCTCTCTCTCACTCACACACACACACACACAAATCTATGAGGTGAATCATTTTATCCAAGATATTTGTTTACTTGCAGATACATTCTATTTTGTTCAAAAAACACACATTTTGTAGTCACAGTCAGTCACTGTGGCATCTTATAAATTCCAGCTTTCGGAATAAAACCAGCTTGACTCCAGGTTAAAACTCTGAGACAGATTTTGAACAAAGCCTCAGACCTACAATGCAGTGTCTGACCTGAGATGTCACCTTTTGTATATTCCCATGGTTCTGTCTGATTGTCACGACAGTACAGCACTGACAGCGACTTTATAAACACCTTACACGCTGTCTAACACTCTTGGTCACCTGCAGAGGCTTATCATCTGACACTCCACTCACACCAGTTGTATGATCTTTTGATCTCTCTGCACTTGATCTCTCTGTTTATAAACTCTGGGTCTGTGTGCCCTGTTCTCTCACTGCACCTGCCGAAAGGGCTGCGCTTTGAAAACTCGTGTGATTTCCAAGTAAACCTGTTGGACTATAACCTGGTCAACAAGGTGCAGGGCTGGATGAACACAGCAGGCCAAGCAGCATCATAGGAGCAGAGAGGCTGATGTTCCAGGCCTAGACCCTTCATCAGAAAAGGGCGAGGGGAAGGGGGTTCCAAAATAAATAGGGAGAGAGTGGGAGGTGGATAGAAGAGGGATAGAGGAGAAGATAGGTGGAGAGGAAACAAACAGGTCGAAGAGGCGGGGATGGAGCCAGTAAAGGTGAGTGTAGGTAGGGAGTTAGGAAGGGGATAGGTCAGTCCAGGGAGGACGGACAGGTCAAGGGGGCGGGATGAGGTTGGTCGGGAGGAGATGGAGGTGCGGCTTGAGGTGGGAGGAGGGGATAGGTGGGAGGAAGAACAGGTTAGGGAGGCAGGGACCAGCTGGACTGGTTTTGGGATGCAGTAGCGGGAGGGGAGATTTTGAAACTTGTGAAATCCACATTGATACCATTGGGCTGCAGGGTTCCCAAGCGGAATATGAGTTGCT
>NW_025974819.1:0-8271 GCF_021869965.1 Rhincodon typus
TTGGCCTGCTGTGTTCATCCAGCTCTACACCTTGTTATCTCAGATTCTCCAGCATCTGCAGTTCCTACTATCTCTGTAGCTAGATCTGAACAGTTTGGCTGGGGGAAGTTCAACAATTCTGGCAGCATCTGTGACGAGAAAGTTGAATTAGCATTTTGAGTCCCGTGACCTTTCTTAAGAATTGATAGCAGCTGGGAAAATGTGGTATTTATGCTAATGACACGGGTTGAGGGGAAGGACAGGAGAGAACAGGTGTGCACAGCCATCCTATTTTCAGCTTTTCTTCTTCCCTGGCTTACTATTGACCATTCCCTAAGTTTACCTAACTTTCTTTATCTCTCTCCGGGCTCCATCTCCGCCTACCCGCTCACTTCTTCCCCGTCCTCTGTATCCCCTGTCATCAGCTTAAATACAAGCTTTCCCAGCTGCTATCAGTTCTGAAGAAGGGTCACTGGACTTGAGACTTTAATTCTGCTTTCTCTCTTCAGATACTTCCAGACTTACTGAGTTTCTCCATTAACTTCTGTTTGTTTTTTTAATCACATTTCCAGCATCTGTAGTTCTTTGTTTTGTATTAGATTGGCTAGGGGCATGGCTAGTCCTGGAGCAGATTAGTATTAGAAATATTGCTGGATATTGTCAAGGCCTGTAGCCTTTGCAGGACACAGTGCCATCAGCCATTTCCTGATATCATGTAGAGTGCATCATATTGGTTGAAAACTGGCATCTGTGATTCTAGGCTGAGGATGCCAAGATAGATCATTCACTTGGTACTTCTGGCTGATAATGGTTTTAAATACTTCAGTCTTGTCTTTGCACTGATGTGCTGAGCTCATCCTTCTTGAGGATGGGGATATTTCTGGAGCATCCACTTCCCATTAATTGTTTAATTGAATGACCTGAATGTTGCAGGACTACGGAGCTTAAGTCAGGTCCTTTGATTGTGGAGTCTCTTAGCCCTGTTCATTACATGCTGCTTCCATGGTTTGCCATGTTCATAGCCCTGTGTTATAGCTTCACCAAGTTGACACCTCACTTTCAGATATTCCTGGTTCTGCTTCTGGCATGCCCTTCAATATACAAGAATCTTCCAGCCAATAGTAGACTGGGGGATTTGTCAACTCATGAGGTTACATATTGTATTCAAATACAAATCTGTCAATGCTAATGACCCACAGTGCCTTATAGATGCCCATTTTTCAGTTGTTAGATCTCTTGAAGTCTGTTCCATTTAGGACAATTGTATTGAGACACAGCATGGTGGAGGATATCCACAGTGTAAAGGTGGAACTTGATCACCACAAAGACTGTGCAGTGGTCGCTTCTACTGATAATGTCATGGACAGATGCAGTTGTGACAGGAAGGTTGTTGAGGACAAAGTCAAGCAGATTTTTCCCTCTTATTGGTTCTCTCACCGCTTGTTGCAGACCCAGTTTAGCAGCTATGTCCTGCTAACTCAGTCTGTAGTGGTGCTACCCAGCCACTCTTGATGTTGGGCATTGAAGACAAGATAAGACCAGGCTGCTGAAACAGATGCAGTTTGCAGCAAATCCTCTCCAGAATCAAGCTGCCATGCAAGCACCTCACCTCAGTTCTATGAATGTTTCATGCCTTAACAGCAGATAAATACAACCTATGATGCTATTAGGTTTCATTTAGGAGAAACACTGAAACAGGAGATAAAAAGACAAGTTTGGATACCCAAAGCAAGGAGTACCATGGCAATTGACTTGCATGGTTATTAGTCCATGATGGGCCAAATGGCCTCCTTCTGCAATGATATTTCTGTGATTCTTTTGAGATTTAAGATTGAGATGAGGAGAAATTTCTTCATTCAGAGGATGGTGAACATCAATCATTGACCAAGTTCATGACAGAAGTCAATATATTTGTGGCAAATAATAACATTATGGGATAAGGACATTGCATGGGAAAATGATGTTGAGACAGAATATCAGTCATTATTTAATTGAATGGCAGAGCAGGCTTAGTATGCTGCATGTTCTGTTCCAACTCCAAACACTCTGCCCTTACAAATGTCCCTTTCTGTGATCATGTTGTCACCTCCCAAATCCATGTTTCAATTTCATCAGGTTTCCATCCCTCCAAAAGTATTAAAACAAATTGCGATCAGTTACTGTGGCCATGGTGCACATTTCTTCCCTTCAATTTTGACTTCTTTTCTGCCTTCTGCACATTGACCTACATCAATTTCCTCCAATACCTCTCCTTGTGTTTTCCAGTTCAAAACCTCTGAAGGCAATTGAAACTTGCCTAGTTGCAACTCTGGTGGAGAGCAGTGAACTCAGTTCAACAGTTTCAACAAAGAAGATTCATGGTCTATTTGCCTCAGTTCATGCAATGGCCTTTCTCATTGAGTTGTCAGCAGAGCTCAGCTATTATAAAGTGGCCCAGTGGACATAATAGATGTTGTAAAATATAATGCTATCAATAGTCATGTATTGTTCTCAGTGTTATTCCAGGAACCTGTTCAAATCATAGGGTCTCAGATTATAAAGCACAGATGGAGGCTATTCAGCAATTGAATTCAAGAAGTTCTCTTGTAGCACAATTCAGTTAACACCACTCCCCTGCACTTGCCCTGTATCCTTGTAATTTTTTTTCACTTTGGTGTATTTATCCAATTCCCTTTTGGAATGTTGCTGTTGAATCTTTATCCTATCCCAATTGATCAGTACATTTATATTCAATCCAGTTGTTGCAGAAAACAGTTTTTCTTCATGTTTCTGTTTCTTCTGTCAATCACCTTAAATTTGTGCTCTCTGGTGATCAAACCTTCATCTAGCAGAAATGATTTTTCCTTATGTACTCTTTCTAAACCATTAATGATTTTGAACACTTGTATAAAATCTTCTCAGTCTTCTGAGTAACTGAACTGAAAGATTTGATTTTGAAATTTTATTTGAGCCACTGGTAATGACTGTATCATATTTGAGGAGTTTTGACAGAACACTTTCTCCTTAAATGATCAGCGCATGAGGAAATGTGCCAATTCTGAATGTTTGTGGATAAAATGACTGGAAGTCAATAATCCTTTCTCTTTCTAAAAAAAATTAACATTACCTTTGATCAGATAGAATGGAAAAATGGTCCCATCATCTTGCCATAATTAATACCTTCATATCTGCTGACCATTAATTATAAATGACAGCTTCAACAATATTAAGCATCACTATTTGTATTATTCTATGTTGCCTTTGTTTTTCACTCTGAACTATGGCAGCTGGAAGGAAGAAACTAGTTTGAAGATTTTTATTGCAAGCCGAATTTTATACTGCACTGAAAATAACAAATTTGGAATATACACATGAAGAACATCCACATGTCTTGTTTGTGCTGTAAAATATTGTTTATTACTGGAAACAAAATAAATGATAGCATGCGGTTGTGTGTGCACCCTTAATGTCTGTTTAACCATTTCCATTCCATAGAGTTTGACATCTTTACCTAAAATAATTGAACTCATAAGCTAATATTTGCACCTTTACTTGTACTGGTGATTGATATCAATTTCAGTCTTCCATTTCTTCCTGACTCCATTATGAAAGCATTAGATTTCATTAAAGCTAATATCCAGACCAAATGTGTATCATTTTATGTTAGCTCTTCAGTCAAAACTGCTAGACCAAATAGTTAAGTGTATAGCTTTAGACCTTAGCAACTTTTTATTCATTCATGGGATGTCGGTTTCACTGACTGAGCCACCATTTATTGCCCGTCCCTAGATGCCCTTGAGAAGATGGTGGTGAGTTGCCTTCTTGAACCACTGCAGTCCATTTGCTGCAGTTAGACCACAATACCATTTGAGAGGGATTTCCTAGTACATTGACCCAGCAATACTGAGAGAATGATAATATATTTTCAAGCTAGTGGCTTGGGGCAGACCTTGCAGGTTGTGGTGTTCCCATGCATCTGCTGCCCTTCTGCTGGATCAAAGTGGTCATGAGTTTAGAAGGTGTTGTCTGAGAAATCTTGGAGAATTTCTGAAGTGCATATTGTAGATGGTACACACTGCTGCTACTGAGCGTCAATGATTGAGGGAGTGAATGTTTGTAGATGTGTTGCGAATCAAATGGAATACTTTGTCCTCCAACGTGTCAAGCTTCTTGATCATTACTGGAGCTGCATGCATCCAGTCAAGTGGGGAGTATTCCATCGCACTCTTGATTTGTGCCTCGTAGATGGTGAACTGGCTTTACGGAGTCAGGAGGGGAATTACTGTAAGATTCCTAGCTTATTCTTTAAGAAATGATTTGTACTACATTCTGTGATTTTAGCAAATAATATGCAAACCAGTTGTTTCTTTGGTAATTTGGCATTACAAGCATTGCAAACAAGGAAGAAATAAAAGTCTGTAACAGCTTTTAATGGAGTCTTTAACCTGAGCACAAAGCTTGATGTATGCACAATCTGAATGGGAAAATTTTAACCTTATTACCTGTGATGGTGCCCAAGGCAATAAATGCCAGTGCTTATACTTTGTAAGCTGTTAAAATGGATTCTTCAATCTTCACCGGGATTCATTGTCTCTGTGCCACTTACACATTCATACTATTTATTTCAATGGAAATCAGCAGAGTCACCATAGTTCTTCTTTATCTTTCACCACTTGGAATTAAGTCAAAAAGTGAAACTTGTTTTCCTTAAGCAACATTCCAAAAATGCAGTGTGGTTAGTTACAACTGTGTGAAAGTATTTCAAATGTTTGCTTGCTTTCTTTTTCAAAATAGTTTTAATGACTTTAGAATCTTCAATGAAAGGTATGTTTTATGTTACAATGTTTACACTAAATATATTAGGATAATTCAAATTCAATATTTGATCATCTAATTTCTTTTTTGAAACTACCAGCATAATTAAAACACAATTTTTGGTGTGGACCTGCAAACTACTGTGCCTTTTTGTACTTTAGAAGTCTAAATTCAGAATTAGGAAGATTTGAGCATTGTTAAAAAAACGCATTGAATTTAACCGCTATATTGGTTTAATATTATGAGCCAGTAATGCAGATTGTCATATCTAGTGTGTGCGTGTTACTGAGGGTGATGCTTACGGTTTATCTGAGCTGCCCCCAAACACAGGTGAGCAGAAAGTTTGCGGGTGGCTGGAAATGGCACACCATGCTGTCCTTCAGCAGACAACTTTAAGCAGTGTGGCTGTCCCTTAACACATTTGCACAGCGTCCACTTAGCACAAGTGCCTTCGGAAAAGCTACCTTGTTTGCTCACTGACACCCCGTTATCTGGCAGCACATTGTTGATCCTTACATTTATTTATATAATTTATGTATATTGACATTGATTTTATCTTTCTTTTATTTCTCGCAGTTGCATCTCTGTTTTGGAAGCAATGACTCATACCTGCATATGGTTCTACAGAGAGTGCAAAGCTTTGATATCTTGCGCGTGGTTATTCGTCCATTCTGACACTTACCACTGGCATTCTCTCCCTAAAGGCATTGTGGGTCCACCTACAGCCAATAGACTGTTTCAGTTCAAGAGGGCAGCTCACCACCATCTTCTCAAGAGCAGCTCAGAATGAGCAATGTAGGCTGGCCCAGCCAGCAACGCCCATGTCCCATCAATAAACTTTTAAAAAAAACGCTGGACAGAGATTCACATTAACAGCTGAATGTGATCTTGAGCTTTCCCAAAAATCCCACACAGTTTCCAATGGGAGGCATGAGACAAAACTGAGAGAGAACCTGACTTTTATTTATTTAGTAAGTCAATTGTCCAAATTCATTGAGGCTAATTTAGTACTCAGTGCCAATTGACAGCACTGTGTCAT
Organism: Rhincodon typus; assembly: GCF_021869965.1. Lineage (NCBI taxonomy): Eukaryota > Metazoa > Chordata > Chondrichthyes > Orectolobiformes > Rhincodontidae > Rhincodon > Rhincodon typus. Next base: position 5,813 of record NW_025974819.1, read on the forward strand.
CTAAAGTGTTCAGCTGTTCAGTTATAAAGTCATAGAGTTGTACAGCACAGAAACAGACCCTTCAGTCCGACTCGTCCATGCCAACCAGATACCCTTCGGTCTAAGTTGTCCATGCCGACTAGGTATTCTAAAATAATCTAGCCCCATTTGCCAGCATTTGGCCCTTATCTCTCTAAACCTTTCCTATTCATGTTCCCATCCAGATGCCAGTTGGAAAGCATTGTGGGAATTACAGCAGGATTCCTAGCAAACAGTCTATTTTATACTAAAAACAAAATCCATTTACTCAGTAGAGTCTACTTAAACAGCACAAAATAGCAACCAGTCTACATTTGGATAATGAAGAGTCTATTTTAATAAAGTGTATGAACTACATCAAGCAGGATTCATGGCCAAATCTGCAGTAAGGAGAAATGTTAACAGATACGAAAGGGTTGGTTGGGAATGGATAAGTAGTTAAATTTGGCAAAACTAAATCATGACTGTGCACCAGTTTCAATGGGCTCACTTAAGAATTTCACTGAAATGTCTTTCCATATGAGCAATTTGCTCACTGGGGTTGATATGATCATCATGGTGAGTAGCCAGTGAAGATATAACTTCAAGTTATAAACGGATACAAATAGAGTTATACAGCATGGAAATAGACCCTTCAGTCCAACTCGTCTGCGCCATCCACATGTCCCAGTCTGGTCAATCCCTATTTGCCAGCATTTGGCCTATATCCCTCAAACCCCTTCCTATTCATATACCCATCCAGATGCCTTTTAAATGTTGTAATTTTACCTGTCTCTACTACTTCTTCTGGCAACTCTTTCCATACATGCACCACCGCCTGCATGAAAATGTTACCCCTCAGGTCCTTTTGAAATCTTTCCCCTCTTGCCTTAAACCTATGCCCTCTACTTTTGGACTCCCCTACCTTGGGAAAAAGACCTTGGCTATTCATCCTATCCATGCCCCTCATGATTTTATAAACCTCTATAAAGTCACCCCTCAGCCTGTGATGCTTCAGAGAAAAATGCCCCAGTCCTCATAACTCAAACAGCAGCCTTTTTAAAGGATTTTAACTTTCCTTTGGATGAAAAAGAAAAGTGGGTTTTAATATTTTTCGTGTGGATGCATCAACTTCAGATAAGCTGAATTTAGTGGAGGAGTCCCAAACCATCCACAACCTCATCACCTCAGGTGACCTCTCACCCACAGCCTCCAACCTCATCATTCCCCATCCCCGCACCACCCGCTTCTATCTCCTTCCCAAAATCCACAAACCTGACTGCCCTGGTCGACCCATTGTCTCCGCCTGCTCCTGCCCCACCGAACTTATCTCCACCTATCTCGACTCCATTTTCTCCCCCTTGGTCCAGGAACTCCCTACCTATGTCCGTGATACCACCCATGCCCTCCACCTCCTCCAAAACTTCCGATTCCCTGGTCCCCAACACCTCATCTTTACCATGGACGTCCAGTCCCTATACACCTGCATTCCCCATGCAGATGGCCTAAAGGCCCTCTGCTTCTTCCTGTCCCGTAGGCCCAACCAGTCCCCCTCCGCTGACACCCTCATCCGCTTAGCCGAACTCGTCCTCACCCTCAACAATTTCTCTTTCAATTCCTCCCACTTCCTACAGACAAAGGGGGTGGCCATGGGTACCTGCATGGGCCCAAGCTATGCCTGCCTCTTTGTACGTTACGTGGAACAATCCCTTTTCCATAGCTCTACTGGCCCTAAACCCCACCTCTTCCTCCGTTATATTGATGATTACATCGCTCCGCCTCGTGCTCCCACGAAGAGCTCGAACAGTTCATCACTTCACCAGCACCTTCCACCCCAACCTTAAGTTCACCTGGACCATCTCTAATACCCCTCTCTCCTTCATGGACCTCTCTATTTCCATCTCTGGCAACCACCTGGAAACCGATATCCATTTCAAGCCTACCGACTCCCACAGCTACCTAGAATACACCTCCTCCCACCCACCTTCCTGCAAAAATGCCATCCCCTATTCCCAATTCCTTCACCTCTGCCGCATCTGCTCCCAGGATGAGGCATTCCACTCCCGTACATCTCAGATGTCCTCGTTTTTCAAGGACCGCAACTTCCCCCACCTCAGTGGTCGAGAACGCCCTCAACCATGTCTCCCGCATTTCCCGCAACTCATCCCCGCAATAACAATCAAAACAGAATCCCCTTCGTCCTCACTTACCACCCCACCAACCTCCGGATCCAACGCATCATCCTCCGACACTTCCGCCATCTGCAATCCGACTCCACCACCAAAGACATTTTTCCCTCCCCACCCTTACCTGCTTTCTGGAGGGACCATTCTCTCCGGGACTCCCTTGTCCACTCCACACTCCCCTCCAGCCCCACCACACCCGGCACTTTTCCCTGCAACCGCAGGAAGTGCTACACCTGCCCCTACACCTCCCCCCTCACCCCCATCCCAGGCCCCAAT
>NW_025974820.1:0-8270 GCF_021869965.1 Rhincodon typus
CCAACTCCAAATCATCTATGTAAATTGTAAACAATTGCAGTCCCAACTCATATTTGGATAGTACTTTTCATAACCTCAAACCAAAGTGCTTTGTCACAAATATTTGAAGTGAGGTCAGGGTTGGATTAAGAACAGAAGCTGGCCTGGGTTTTCCAGGCTTTTCTGAACCATTGAATATGACCACGACTGATTTGTCTACTTCAATTCCACCTTCTTTTCCCATATCCCTTAACTTAGTTACAAACATAGAAAATAGGAGCAGGAGTAGGCCATTCAGCCCATCAAGTTTGCTCCATCATTCAATATGATCATGGCTGATCATCCAACTCAGTCCCCTGGCCCCACTTTCTACCCATACCCTTTCATCCCTTTAGTCATAAGAAGTATGTCTAACTGTTTCTTGCTGTGGAGGTGCTGGTGTTGGACTGGAGTGGACAAGGTCAAAAATTACACACACCAGGTTATAGTCCAACAGGTTTACTTGAAAACACTAGCTTTTGAAGCTCTGCTCCTTCCTCAGGTGTAGCGTGGAAGAGGAGGTATAGTGACACAGAATTTGTAAGCAGAAAGGTAACCACCCTAAAAATGGTTCACTGACCACTTCCTGTTGAATCTTTAATCAGTCGGAAAGGAGACACAGGTTTTTATTGATTAAAATGCAAATCCCAGAATTTCTTTCAAGTCATTGCCCCGAGATAATTAAAGGTTTCAATAATGTATACAAGAGGTGACATCTCAGGTCAGACAATGCATTTTAGGTGTGAGGCCTTGTTTAGAATCTGTCTGTGTTTTAACCTGGAGTCAGGCTGGTTTTATTGTGTGTGCGTGTGTGTGTACGTGTGCGTGAGGTGTGCGTGTGCGTGTGCGTGTGTGTGTGTGAGTGTGAGGGAGTGTATGCGTGTGTGTGTGAGTGTGTTTGAGAGTGTGTGAGTGTGAGGGAGTGTATGTGTGTGAGTGTGTGTGTGTATGTGTGTGTTTTAGAGAGAATGTGTAAATGTAAGGGAGTGTGTGTGTGAGAGAGAGTGTGTATGTATGCATGTGTGTGTGTGTATGTATGTGTGTGAGTATGTGTGTGTGTGAGAGAGAGAGAGTGAGTGTGTGTGTATGTGTGTTTTAGAGAGAATGTGTAGGTGTGGGGGAGTGTGTGAGTGTGTGTGTGAGATAGAGTGTATAGTGTGGCGGAATCACCTGTCATGAGACATGAATCCAAGATCCCAGTTGAGGCCGTCTGCGTGGGGACCGAACTTGGCTGTCAGCCTGTGCTCAGTGATTTTGTGTTGTTGTGTATCTCAAAGTCCCCCTTGGAGGTTGCTTACCTGAAGATTCTCTTTCACACTACAGCAGCGCTCCAAAAGTGTTGGACTATAAACTGGTGTCATGTGATTTTTAAACGTTTCTTAAACACATTCAACGCTTTGGTCGCTTGTGTGGCAGACAATTCCACCACTCTCTGAGTGAAGAAATATCTCTTCATCTCAGTCCTAAATGGTCTATTCTTAGACTGTTGCCCTGGTCCTGGACTCCCCCTTCATGGGAGTGTCCTTCCTGCATTTACTTTAGCATCAAAAAAATCGGATTGATATGTATCTGAAATATATTCGATAAGGGATCATCTGCAACCCTCTATTTCTGGTGAATTCCAGAGATTCTAAGTCTTTGAGAGAAGAAATTTGTCCTCATTTCCATCTTAAATGGATGGCTCGGAACTGTGATACCTAGTCCTGGAATCCCCAGGCCAGGGGGAACATCATCTCAGCAATTACTCTGCCAAGCCTCTGAAGAATTTGATATGGTTTACCATGGTAAATGGGGCAGCTAGTCCAAGCATCACCAACTCTAACAAACTGCAAAATGAACCGAGCACAGGTGTTCCGTTCGCATTAAACAACTGCACCTCCCAGTCGCGAACCATTTCAACTCCCCCTCCCACTCCTCAGACGACATATCCATCCTGGGCCTCCTGCAGTGCCACAACGATGCCACTCGAAGGTTGCAGGAACAGCAACTCATATTCCGCTTGGGAACCCTGCAGCCCAATGGTATCAATGTGGATTTCACAAGCTTCAAAATCTCCCCTCCCCCTACCGCATCCCAAAACCAGCCCAGCTCGTCCCCGCCTCCCTAACCTGTCCTTCCTCCCACCTATCCCCTCCTCCCACCTCAAGCCCCACCCCCATCTCCTACCTACTAACCTCATCCCGCCCCCTTGACCTGTCCATCCTCCCTGGACTGACCTATCCCCTCCTTAACTCCCCACCTACACTCACCTTTACTGGCTCCATCCCCGCCTCTTTGACCTGCCTGTCTCCTCTCCACCTATCTTCTCCTTTATTCATCTTCTATCCGCCTCACCCTCTCTCCCTATTTATTTCAGAACCCCCTTCCCCTCCCCCATTTCTGAAGGAACGGTCTAGGCCTGAAACATCAGCCTTCCTGCTCCTCTGATGCTGCTTGGCCTGTTGTGTTCATCCAGCTCTACACCGTGTTATCTCAGATTCTCCAGCATCTGCAGTTCTTAGTATCTATTTTCCCGACGTTTGTTGAAAGGTAAATACTAGTATAGACCCTGGAGATGACTCCCCTGCTTTTCTTCAGAATAATGCCGTGGGATCTTTTTTGACTAAATGAAAGGGTCAAAAGGACCTTCTCAGTTTAATATGAAGGTGAAAGGTGGAACCACTGACAACACAGCACCCCCTCAATCCTGCTTTGGTGTGATTAGGCCACATTAAGTGCTCTTTGGTAATCTATTCTCTTGACATCCTATTTTAAACTTACGATGATGTATGGTCCAAGCTCTGTGTTACCCCTTACACCTTCTGAATTTCATCCTCTTATTCTGTGATTAATCAAAGCATTAACCCTTTTAATGATAACAAGCCTCAGCACAAAACCTTTGCCTGAACCTTGATCAACCCTTTGATGTGATCTACGCTTGTTCGGCAGCTTGCCCAGTACACTGTCTCCTCATTGGGGATTTCCTGCCCACTGCAACACTAACCTATTTCTGTCAAAATTGATGTATGTTCACGACCCTGAATTACCTTACTTGACCTGGAAGGCAGCCCTCTGAGTTGCTGCTTACTCCAATGTCTAAGAAGAGAAGGACAAAAGGAGTTAGGAACAAGAGGAGGCCATTCAACCCCTCAAGCCTGCTCTGCCATTTACTACCATCATAGCACCTTGGACTCAACTCCCAATTTCCTGCACCCCCCCCCCCACCTCCATTACCCTTCAACCATTAATTATTGAAAATCTGTCTATCTCCTCCTTAATCACTTATAAATCTGATTAAGAAATTTGCTCGAAACTTTGTTACCCAGAGAGTGAACAGAACGTCCTGCTCACTACTACCAAATGCCGCAGTTGAGCTGAAAAGTGTAATTGATTTCAATGGGGTTCTGAATAAACACATGACAGAGAGAAAGTAGAAAGCCATTTTTCTAGGATGAGATGGAGTGGGATGGAAGGAACAAAAATCAAAGTTGCTGGAAAAGCTCAGTAGGTCTGGCAGCATCTGTGAAGGAAAATAACAGAGCTAACGTTTCGGGTCCAGTTCGGGAACAGTTCTGAGGAAGGGTCACCGGGCCTGAAACATTAACCTCTGTTTTTCCTTCACAGATGCTGCCAGACCAGCTGAACTTTTCCAGCAACTTTGATTTTTTGTTTCTGATTTACAGCATCTGCAGTTCTTTCGGTTTTGATTTGGGGTGGAAGGAATTTGGGGGGCAGGTGGGCTGTTAAGACTGTGTGTAACTTTACGTACCCTTATCTCTCAGTGAGTAACTTACAAAACTGGCTTGTTCTTTCTGCTGTGGTGGTGCACTGATCAAAGTGAAACAGAACGATTAGAAGCTGCAAGTTTCACGTTCTGCCTCCGTCCTGAGTCAATTGACCGTAGACCTGATTGTAGTTGAGATGTCACACTTCACCTCTATCCCTGAGCTGAATGATCAGCCAGGATTTCTGCTTCTGTGAGTTGAGCCAGAAACTCTGTTGATCTGGACACAGGGGGAGGATAGAATTGAGCTCAACTTCAATAACTGCACGTTGGACTTGTCTTTGAGCTAAACTTGCTTTCCGTATTTCTTAAAGGGGAAGTCCTTCACCTCGTTGCTATCAAGTCCAGATTCTCTGGTACCTTCAGCATCTGCCCTGATGTCAGGTAAGACTGCTTTTGGTCCTCGCTCCCATTGGAAAGACCCAGCGCTCCACTTCAAAGTCCCGTATCTAAATGTTTCAGTCAAGAAAGCAGCTGACTGCAATTCGCGTGTTTGGAAAATGAAGTCACCATTGCCAGTAACTGCTAAAAGTAACATTCACTAACAGCTTTTCGTCAACTGGGATTTGATAACATTCAAAATGCATTTAGCAATGAAGGAATATTAACCATTGTTTTACAACAGCTGGCACTTATGTAGTACCTTTCATGTAAAAGAAACAAGGCACAAAACCGGGGCATTTATAGGCAATATTTGAAACCAAGAAAATATAGGTCAGATGCCAAAAGCTCGGGCAAGCATGTGCATGTGCATTAAAAAAAAGGGTTAGGGTCCAGGCTACTTTCTTAATATATTTTGAGGGAGTCTAGTCTGGTCCATGCCGAGCATCTTAAAGTTGAAGTGAAGGCTGAGAGTGGAGATGTTTAGAAATGGAATTGTAGGCAGATAGATTAATGCACACGGTCAGATGGTAGAGAGTTTAGAATTGGGAATGTGCAAAAGGTCAGAACTGAAGAAGTGGATACAACAGCAGGTTCAGGGCTGGAGGAGATTCCAGAGATGGGGAGAGGCAAAGCTATTGAGGCATTTAAGAACATTGATGAGAGGTTTACTGAACATTTGTGTTTACGCAAGAGGTGGTGGCCTTGACCTAATATTGCTGGATAATTAATCCAGAGACTTTGGTAATGTTCCAGGGACCTGGGTTCAAATCCTGCCACAGCAGATGGTAGAATTTGAAATCAAAAAGGAAATTTGGAATTAAGAGTCGAATGACAACCATTATCAATTATTGGCAAAACCCGTTTGGTTCACTAAGGCCCTTTAGGGAAGGAAATTTGCCGTCCTTACCTACATGGGACTCCAGACTCATAATTGCACTTTGGGCAATGAGGGATGAGCAATAAATGCTGGCCAGCAATGACCACATCTCATGAAGAAATTAAAAAAGGATGAGTTGAGGCAACAGTAAGAACCCCAGTAAAACCAAAAGCACTGCAGATGTTGTAAATCAAAAACACAAACAGAAATTGCTGGAAAAGCTCAGCAGGTCTGGCAGGATCTGTGGATTCCTCAGGTCTGAGGAAGGTTCACCCGATCCGAAATGTTAACTCCAATTTCTCTCCACTGATGCTGCTGGACCTGCTGAGATTTTCCAGCAATTTCTGTGTGTCTGAGTGTATGTGTGTGAGTGTGAGAATGTGTGTGTGTCTGTGAGTGTGTGTGTGTGTGTGTGTCTGTGTGTGAGTGTGAGAATGAGTATGTGTGTGTGAGTGAGAGAGAATGAGTGTGTGTGTGTGTGTTGTGTGTGTGTGTGTGTGAGAGAGAATGTGTGTGTGTTTGTTGTGTATGTGTGTGTGTGAGAGAGAGCGTGTGTGTGTGTGGGTGGGTGTGAGAATGAGTGTGTGTGTGTGTGTGTGGATGTGTGAGCGTGTGTGTGTGAGCGTGTGTGTGTGAGAAAGAGAGTGTGTGTGTGTGTACGTGTGTGTGTGTGTGTATGTGTGTGAGTGTGTGTGTGGGTGGGTGTCAGAATGAGTGTGTGGGTGGATGTGAGAATGAGTGTGTGTGTGTGTGTGTGGGTGTGTGTGTGTGGTGTGACAATGAGTGTGTGGGTGGGTGTGAGAATGAGTGTGTGTGTGTGTGTGTGTGTGTGTGTGTGTGTGTGCGTGTGTGTGCGTGTGTGTGTTTATGAGGACTCAAGAATTGGATCCAAAACTCAAGGAATATCTCCTGGTTCCTGACTGTTAACCAGTCTAACCCAGATCATCAGTCCCATGTGTGCAATCTGCTCTTCAAAACATTCTGTGTCTTGACAGCAAAAATTCATAGTAACACAGGGTAGAATCTGCCAGGGAGCCTGAGTGATGTGAGCTTTGGTGACAGTCATGGCAGAATCAGAAGGAAGGTCCAACCAGGTCCATCTGAATGTCTGGAACGGTTCGCAGCATCTTCTGTAGCTTGGCCAGGCAGTGAGCTGCCAAATAAGTTCGGGCACGATTATGGTTCTTTAAATGCAGGAACAAAAACAAAGTTGCTGGAAAAGCTCAGCAGGTCTGGCAGCATCTGTGAAGGAAAAAACAGAGTTAGCATTTTGGGTCCGGTGACCCTTCCTCAGAACTCAGGAGAGTCCTCATGATAGCCTTTGACATGTTCTGAGGAAGGGTCACCGGACCCGAAACGTTAACTCTGTTTTCTCCTTCACGGATGCTGCCAGACCTGCTGAGCTTTTCCAGCAACTTTGTTTTGTTCCTGATTTACAGCATCGGCAGTTCTTTTGGTTTTTTTATGGTTTTTTAAATGTCTTACATTGAAAGAAAACACGTGTCTCTTTAATCTCCTGCGTCCTATCTTACCAAAGGAACTGAACTAGTCAGAATGGAAGTCGGAGCAAGTTCCTGGTGAGTTTAGAGATAACAAGGTGTAGAGCTGGATGAACACAGCAGGCCAAGCAGCATCACAGGAGCAGGAAGGCTCAGATTTATCTCAGATTTTCCAGCATCTGCAGTTCCTACTATCTCTACTCCTGGTGACTTTAGCTCACTGTTGGCTGTGAAGAGCCTTCAAACGGCATTTCAGGGCACGATTCATGGGGTCTAGCCACATACACCCCTCATCCATGGGGATTGGCATTGAAGATTTCATGGCACCTTTCCAATCCATGTGGAGGTTGCCTGGGAACCACAGAGCTGCATGGGAGGGTTCTCTGGTAGATAATACTGAAAGGCTGCTGCAAGGACACTCCACAGAGGGACAGGCCCTCACTTCATGGGCTGGACCAGGCTGCAGCTCAGGGCTGCTTGCTTACTCTCTTAGTGCTCGCTCACTCACTCAGCACCTACCTGCCAGCTTGCAGCATCCCTGCCTTGCCATGCTGTGCCATGCCTGAGTGCGTTGGCACTTCAGCCAGTGTCAAAGGCTATCATGAGGACTCTCCTTCTCAACCACTTCCCTCTCGTGAGGCGTGGTGACCCTCAGGTTAAACCACCAGCAGTTATCTCTCTGTAATGAGTGAGCAGCTCTATGGAGACTTTATTGATGTGCTCTTTGGCACAGACATATATATGTAAGATTTAGCCCAAAGACACTGGGTGGGGCTTGAAATCTGCCACAAACATGATGCAAAAGCTTGTCCTGCTGCAGGGGATGTAATAACACCAATATTTTATTCCCAGTGAGACCAGTCGAAGGGAGGCAGCTCCTTCATAGGTGCCACTTTGCCAGTCATTCATAACAGCTGGCACACAAGTGGTCAGGGTCACATACTCCCATGTATACTCACTCACTCACAACCCGACCAGACCAGACCAGACAAGGAGGTGATGGCCTAGTGGTATTATCACTGGACTGTTAATCCAGGGACCCAGCTAATGGTCTGGAGACCTGGGTTCAAATCCCACCACAGCAGATGGTGGGATTTGAATTCAATAAATATCTGGAATTAAGAATCGAATGATGACTGTGAATCCATTGTTGATTTTTTGGAGGAAACCCATCTGGTTCACAAATGTCCTTTAGGAAAGGAAACTGCCATCCTTACCTGGTGTGGCCTACACGTGACTCTAGACCCACAGCAATGTGGTTGAATCTTAACTGCCCTCTGGACAATCAGGGTTGGGCAATAAATGCTGCCTGGTCAGCGACACCCTCATCCCGTGAATGAATAAAGGAAAAAAAAAAATGAGTAAGTGGCCACTCCCTTCGAGGTGTTTCTTGTAGGCTTTCTGCTGCTCGTCTTGATTGTTTTACCCATTAGCAATTCCAACTTTATGGAAACTGTGAAGCTGAGTTTCTTTGGTGGTTATTGAAGGTAGGTATCCAGGGAATGTTTATTGTCTTCCTGCTGACGGTAATGGCCAGCAGTCCTGAGCTTAAGGGATAACAAGGTGTAGAGCTGGATGAACACAGCAGGCCGAGCAGCATCAGAGGAGCAGGAAGGCCGACGCTTCAGGCCTAGACCCTCCTTCAGAAATTTCTGAAGAAGGGTCTAGGCCCAAAGCGTTGGCCTCCTGCTCCTCTGATGCTGCTTGGCCTGATGTGTTCATCCAGCTC
>NW_025974821.1:0-8269 GCF_021869965.1 Rhincodon typus
TGTTTTCTCCTTCACAGATGCTGCCAGACCTGCTGAGCTTTTCCAGCAACTTCGTTTTTGTTCCTATGTTTAATATACTTTCAGCATGCAAGTATGGGCGACCTGGTGATCATGGTAGAACATAAAACAGCACAGCGCAGGAACAGACCGTTCAGCCCACGATGTTGTGCCAAACATGACATGATGGTGAGGGGAATCAGAGAGAGATCAGAAAGTGTTCAGAGATCTGGGATGATATGGGTGTCAACAGGAGAGTAGGAGTTTGAGATGTATCAGAGAGAAACTGAGGTTATGGGTTGAGGGCCACTAAAACAGATATGGAGAGTTGGAGATTGGGGGTGTTTGAGAAGAAGTTGGATATCAAAGGGGTTGGGAACAATCAAAGAGATTGGGATCAGTGATGGGGGTGTTGGGTGAACTGGAGAGCTGGAGATTCAGGGGGAGATCAGATCAAGGTTTGCAGACAGATAAAACCTTGGAGACACTGAAGGGTGATCAGAGACTGGGGGAAAGTGACAGGCAAGGTGGGAGTCAGGGAAATAACAGTGGTCATCAGAGATGGAATAATCAGTGATTCTGTGAGGTTTTCTTAATGTAAGGGATGGAATAGAGAGATCATGGGGTGAGGGTTACACAATTGCTATCAGCCCCAGAGGAAATATTCCTGATAAATTTGCAGTACAATCAGAGCTAAAATCACTCACCTGATTGATCTAGCACTTTCTATGTTTCATCTTAGAACTGGGAAACACAGTTATGTTCCAAAACAGCAAAACCTCTGAAATTGGAGATGTACTGTACCCTTAAAGTATTCAACTACTGACCAGGATTCTGAGAGAAGATCGCTCACCCACCCTTTATCACACACCTGTATGACATTTTAACTTCCCATTCAATTCAAACTGTTCCACTTTTGGTGATTGACTCCCTGTTTCCATAAATTATTACCTTTTCAACTGCAACCTTGTTACTTTTTGTTTGTCACTCATTTTTGCACTTGAACTGAGTGACCTACTCGGCTATTTCAGAGGACAATGAAGAGTCAAAAATATTACTGTGGTACTTGAATCACACGTACACCACATCAGATCAAAAGGGAAAGATTTCTTCCCTAAAATGACATGTATGAACCAGAAGGGTTTTCATAACAAGGGTAACATATCTACTTTACGGAGATATTTAATTCCACATTTATATAGAATTCAAATTTTACCATATAACATGACCAGGATTTGAACCCATGCCCCTATCTTTAACCTGGGCCCCTGAATCTTTAAGTCACTGATGTTACCACTACTGGCCTGACTGTAAGGCTTCCCATTTGTCTTTCCCAGTTGCAACCCCAGCCTATTTCAACCCAGAGATTGCCTGACGAAAGAAAGCACAGTGACTCAATGACGATTTAGGCTGCCAAGGAGTTCTATGGATCATTAAATACAAAGAAAAACACAATTTTACATAAGTAAACACATTTTAAAGCAGTTAGAAGAATCATGAAAGCAGGATAATTACAGTAAGTAGTAAAGTAAATTGAAAATCACAAGGCAAATATTATACAGAAGAGAATAAATGTTGAATGTAAATTGATATAGAACATTTCCAAATACAAGTATCTATGGGATAGCAGTGCAGTGAATTTTTTTGAGAGTTCTGTTCAATATTTTGAAAAAACCAAGTTCATAAGCAGTACCACGAGAGTCAATTAGTTTTTAACAGCATTGTGTACACTAAGTAAGTTATTTTACCGTGATTTTATTTCAGAGCATAGTGAGGTGCAAATCGTAATCAATTTAAGTACAGTCATGGAATAACCTTCATCGGCTCCTCTGGAAGTGAGTCAGCAGTCTGGTTTGCATACTGCACATCCCAAAAGAGATTGTGTCCCAGAATGGGAATTGTCTCTACCATTGGTGTGACTGATTAATCCCAGTCCAGTGGCTTCGTTCCCTGTTGCCCATGCAAACTCTGACGTTCTCTTAATGAAGAAGAAAGGAAAGCAAATCGGGGAATGAGGGAAAAACTGAAGGAAAAGTAAAAGACACAACAAACAACTGAGTAAATGAAGTTACAAAATTACCACTGCTTCTCATCAGAATGAACCATAGGGCTGCTCTCTCATTACAGAGAGAGATAACTGGTAGTGGTTTAGCCTGTCTCAGTGAGGGAAGAGATTGAAAAGGAGAATCTGCCGTGGTAACCTAATCCACTGCTGGAGTTAGACCCACACTTTGGCATCACTCTACATCACAAACTAGCAATCCAGCCAACTGAGGTAACTCACACCCTTATGGGAATAAAGTATTGATGTCTGCATTGCATCAGTGGACAGGTTCCCTATCCATTCCCAATGGCCACCATGCACTTCCACCTGGCTGCCACTGGACAATCTCTAACTTAATTCCAATTTAAATCAGAGTTAACATTTCAGGTCAAGTGACCCTTCCTCAGACTAGGAAGTGTCACTCAACCCAAAACATTAACACTGATATTTCTCCACAGATGCTGCCAGACCTGCCAAGCTTTTTCAGCAATTTCTGTTTCTGAATTTGATTTACAGCATCCACAGTTCTTTTGGTCCCATTTAATTAATCTTGCTTACTTAGAATATAAGGTGTTGGTCTGGGTATGCATATTGATCTAAACTATACTTATTATTTTTATGGGGTATGAAAAATGCTCCCTATATCAGTCCAACTCAGACCCCTCTTGCAACTGTTCTTCGATGACTATATCAGCGCTGGTTTCTACCTTTGCCAAGAAATGGAAAAGCTTCATCAATTTTACTTCCATTTTCCACCCTCAGTTTCACATGTTCCATCTCTGTCTCTTCCATTCCTCAGCTCCTGTCTCTTTTTTTGGCAGAAGACCATCAACTAAAACTCATTGTAATCTCCCACAGCTACCTCAATGATACTTCCTCACACCCTAAAAGGGACTCCATTCCACTCCCCCAGTTTGTTGTATCTGTTTTGATGGTACAACATTCCACAAGCATTTTGAGATGTCTTCTTCAGTCCTCAGCCAAGCAGTTCTCCCCCTCCCCCCATGCTCTCACCTTCCACCACACTGGCCTCTATATTCTTTGCCATTTCCCTGTCATTTCATCTTGCTCTCACGTGGACATCTCTGCCCTTGGCCTGCTGTAATATTCCAATGAAACTCAATACAAGCTAAGAGAACAGCATGTCATCTTTTGATCAGACACATTACTGTCGTCTAGACTCAGTTTTGAGTTCAACAATTTTAGACCACAGTTCCTGCACCATTTTTGTTTCTTTTTTTTGCTTGCTTAAGTTTTTGTCATTGTTGCTTTCAGACTGTACTGCACCCACTTCAGGCACACCTTTCGTTTATGTTCTTGACCCATCACCTTTTCCTTTGGCCTTGGAGGACTAATTCTTCTGTCGTTCAATGTCTGCTGTCTTTCACCTTATCGCAGCCCTTGCCTTCTCCTTTTCCCAATCACCCCTTGTTTAAAACCTATCACATCTAAAACCGTAGATAACAAGGTGTAGAGCTGGATGAACACAACAGGCCAGGCATCAGAGGAGCAGGAAAGCTGGTGTTTCGGGTCTGGACCCTTCTTCAGAAAGAAAAAAATTAACATCTAAAACCTTTCCCAGGTCAGATAAAAATCTGTTGTATTATCTCTTGCGGCAGATGTGTGATATATTTTTACAGGACATGTTCATGATGATATCACATTTTCATGGCATACAAAGGTCTCAGCCTCCATCTTATTAAGTCTTGCCCACTTGCAGCATGACACTGAGGGAAGTGTGTTACAGTACATCTGAATGACTAAGTTTGAGTCCAACCACACAAGGGCCTGTAATTGTAGTGTACATTTGTAAATACAAGCATGATACCTGAAAATCAGCAATATATCTTGCCACATCGTATCAAACTCTGCTCCCCTCTCTATACTGATGCTGTCAGACCTGCCTCATGTTTAAAACATTTCTAGTTTTATTGGAGATTTCCAACATCCATAGCAATCTGCTTTTCAATGAATGCTTTGTCCTTTCTTCTTTCGGGGAAGAGTAGTTAATAGTGACTAAACTTCAAAATAGAATCTAATAAATATAAACTTTATTACAATGTAACAAATGTTTGATGGCAATACACAAAACTGAGAGTAAATAAAAGTTCATAAACTTCATTTCTTTTAAAAGGCTATTTTACTAAATGGTACTTACTGAACAGGCAAAATGTTTCATATAAGGAGCCATCAATCTGAATTTTCAAAGGATTGAATCTTTAGAGAATTGAACAGTCAGCTTTTTTGAAGTATTATTTTTCTTGCTTGGCGTTTGGTCAATTCTTAAACAAATTTACAAGGTTCAATGCGATTACAAAAGGAAGAAAAATAGGAGCCACAAAGGAAGACCTAAGATCCTGGATCAATCCCTCCTTCTTCATCAAAATGAGCTCTCCATCAGTGGGACAATTGTGGCCTTGCAGACTGCAGAGGTTCCAGAATCACAGCAACCATCATCACACGAGCAAGAGATAGACAATAAATGCCTGCCTGGAAAATGATGCCCATAGCAGCAACAGCTTGCATTTATATACTGTGAGACATTGTACCAACTTAGACTAAGACATGCTCAGCTGCATGCATGCATTACTGAACAAACTTAAGAATAATTCCTAGGAATTCAGAGGACAGGCTAAGAAGAGAGATTATACAAATTTGACCTGTTTCCGCTGGTGTTTAGAAAGTTAAGGCGTGATCTGATTGAAGTCTTCAAGATATTAGCAGGACAATACAGCATGGCTAAAAATAAAGTATTTACACTGGTTGACGGTTCTAGAACTAGGGGACATGGTCCAAAAAGTAGTGCCAAACCATTCAGGAGACAGGTTAGGAGGCATTTTTACACACAAATGTTGGTAGATGTTTGGAACTGTCTTCCATAAATGGCAAGGGATGTTGCTAAGTTTAAATTGGAGAGAGATACAGAGAGTACAGTAGAGACAGCAATATAACAAATACACAGATCTTGCAAAACACTACATGAATCATCTTTCATATAGTCAGTAAAAACCGAAAGAACTGTGGATGCTGGAACAAAAACAGAAGTTGCTGGAAAAACTCAGCAGGTCTGGCGGCATCTGTGAAGAACAATCAGTTAACATTTTGTTTCAGCGTTCTGAGGAAGGGTCATGGGACTCGAAACGTTAGCTGTGATTTTTTTCTTCACAGATGCTGCCAGACCTGCTGAGCTTTTCCAGCAACTTCTGTTTAATATGGTCAGTGAATGGGCAGTATGTAAATATAAAAGTGCATATCAGGAACATCACAAAAACGAATGGCAGTAAGCTAAGTAATACGATAGTGGGACAAGTGATCAAAAGACTTGATCCCCATGGTATGTTTTAATGAGTATCATTGAAGAAAAAGAGAAGTACAGAGGTGGAAAGATAAGGATGAAATTCAAACGATAAGGACCATGGAGGGTAGAGGGATTAAAATTGGAAATGCACAACAGGGCAGAATTAGAAATACATAGAGACTTGGAGTGCTAAAATAAAGAACTGCGAATGCTGGAAATCTGAAACAAACACAATCAGAATTTGTTGGAGAAACTTGGCAAGCCTGGCAGCATCTGTTTTCTCTCCACAGAGTTAAGGTTGCAAGTGCAGGATTCTGAGGAAGGGTGCCTGAATCTTGGAAAGCTGTTGGGTTGGAGGAGGAGGAGGAGGCAGAGATGGGGTTATGGGGAGTATGGGTGCAATTTGAGAACATAGCAGAGAATTTTAAAATCAATGCACCCCCAGGATGGCATTTTAAACAATAAATAACTGTAGCTCTCCGTATAGATGCCGTCCTCTCCTTATCACCGTTAGGCTCCTGTCCTCTAAAACCGACCTTCCTTCCCCTCATTCTTCTCCCACCAGCACCACCTAGAGGCTGTCCCAATCCGCTTAGGAAAATTAGAACTCAGAAGCAAAATTTGTAAATATGATGTGTGTCAAACAGGGCTACACAGTTCATTTGCAGGACCTGCCTCTTTTCTGTGGGAAATAATGATATCTAGCCCAGCGCTCATTCTATTTTAGTGGACTGAAGCCTTCTCGCAGAATAAATTGTCTCCCTGCAACAAAGCTTTCAGATGAATCTTTTTTCATTGCAGATGTCAACTGTGAACCATAAGTGCAAACTGTTGAAACAATGAACAAACTTAAGGACGAATAGTCAATTTGCTAAGAGGCGACACAAAGGAACGAATTAACTCTCGCCATGCTAACGCATTTTGAAAAATTTCCTCTCTAAAGTCATATCATGATGTGGAAGAGAGGACTCTGGTACTTAGCAATGCTACATTTTATTTAAAATATCATTACTTTTCCTAAATAATGCCCCCTGAATGTTTTATTGTATAAATAGTCCGTGCAGGAAGCCCAATCCATAATATATGAAGAGATTGAATGGTTTGAGTTACCTAAAAAATGATTAAAACTGAATCCATTTGCTCCTAGATATTTCCTGGTTTTCTGGTGGGAATTCTTGTTCAGTGTTCACCTCACTTATGCAGAAAAGGTTAATGAGTTGTATTCATTAACTGCGTCCTTTTAATTGAATGTGTTTTACTTTGTTAATGAGATGCATTTGATAAGGAAGAAGAGATGAAGACCTTGTTAAAATAGCTCACTTAACCCCCCCCTCATATGGTTCGCTTGGCTGAAGTGCACAGACTGCAAGGTCCTGAAATTGATTCGCAATCTGCACAGTTAGCTAACAACAGCAACTTATTGTCTGTAGCTCTCTTAAAGTGGTAAAGCATGCCAGTGCATTTCACAGAAAAGTTATAAAGCAAAGAGGAGGCCTAATGGATGGAAAGTCAACAACGTAGGTTCTTTTGGCTTCTTCTCAGATGACCCATTCCTTGTTGTACCATGTAGTAATTGTCACCTCGAACATTACTGAGTCGGAGGGGGTTGGTTTGTGATGCACACAGTGTGGGTTCAATCCCCACACCAGCTGAAGTTACCATGAAGGGTTCTCCTTCTCACCTGAAACATCCCCAAGTTAAATCACCAGTAGTCACCTCTTTCTAATGAGAGAGCAGCCCTATGATGAGGGAGGACAATGATGACATTATCTCACTGAGTATGAGTTGTTTGAGGCAGTCACTCATTCTCCTTTGTCTTTGTTCAATCTGGAGCCTAGCTAGAAATTAGTAGCACAGGATACACCACCATACAATATCAACAGGAGAGGCACTGTTCTTAGATAATAAGAAGGTTTTATTGCATCTTAGCAATAAGTACAACAGCATTTGGTTCATTGTATTGACATCTCCTCCCTCCAAACACGAGAGTAGAACTTGACTCCACCATAAACTGTGTGACTTTTTAGAATGGCTGGGGCCATGATTAATTGAGAATTGACCCCTTTAAACCCACTACCTTAGACAACAGTTTGAAGCAATATTTTAGCGGAGGAGAGAGGAACAAATTAAGGAACAGTGCAATCTAACTAGGGCTGTTTTGTAAACTGTAAAGCAACGCTGCCAGAGGATTACACATGTTACTTTTTACCGGAACTGTCGGGGTTGTCTTGGGTAGATTTGCTGTTACAGCTTCCTGATATTAATCGAGTTACTGATACCATATGGAAAAGGATGGCCACATGATATCTTATTGCAGAAGCGAAGTTCTGCTTTGAATAATCAGTAAAGATTTGTCACATATTATTTAGCAGCTAGTGGCATTACATTCAAGTCACATCACGTTGCCTCACAGTAGCACATGGGCTGCAGCAGTTCAAGAAGGCAGCTCACCACCACCTTCTCAAGGGCAACTAGGGACCTGATATGGATCAGACCAGTCCCCTTCAAAATATTTTAAGAAGGTAGCCTACACCTTAACATTTTTCTTGTTTTAAAGGTAGGTGCAAAGTGTGTTTTCCGCATGTGATGCAATTGGTCAAACTACTCAATGTTAAAAAAAACACAATTTATTTAAACACTACAGTTAAAATACAAACAAAAGAAAGAGGAATTTAGTATAATTTAATTATTGGAAAACTTAATCGAATAATAGATACAGTACCTACTGCTAGCTAACTGTTCCAATATAATAACATCCCATAAACACAGCCCTTGGCAAAAAGGCAAATTCAGACACAGATTCTTACAGAGATAGTAGGAACTGTAGATGCTGGAGAATCCGAGACAACAAGGTGCAGAGCTGAATGAACACAGCAGGCCAAGCAGCATCGTAGGAGCAGAAAGGCTGATGTTTCGGGCCTAGACCCTTC
>NW_025974822.1:0-8268 GCF_021869965.1 Rhincodon typus
TTGAGATCAGTCTGGAGGGAATAATGGTGTTGAAGGCGGAGCTGTAGTCGATGAATAGGAGTCTGACGTAGGTGTCCAGATGTTCCAGGGATGAGTGCAGGGCTAGGGATATGGACCTGTTACAACTGTCGGCAAATTGTTGGGGATCAAAACAGCCTGAGGGGCTGGAGTTGATGTCGGCCATGACCACCCTGTCGAAGCATTTCATTAATACCAAGGTCAGATCCATGAGGTGACAGTCACTAAGCATGTTGCATGTGCTTACTTAGCTACAGGGATGATGGTGGTCTTTTTGAAGCAGGTGGGGACTTCAGCTTGTAGGAGGGAGAGTTTGAAGATGTCACTGAATACCTCCTCCAGCTGGTCTACACAGGATCTGAGTGCTCGGCTGGGGACTCCATTGGGCCACCCGCTTTCGTTGGGTTACTATTGTACCTGCCTCAATCATTTTCTCCGGCAGCCCATTCCATATACGCACCACTCTCTGTGTGAAGAAATTGCCCCTCAGGTTCCTCATAAATCTATCCCCTCTCCCCCTTTAAACCTTTACTGTCTAGTTTTCAATTCCTCATCTGTGAGTGTGAGTGTGTGATGAGTGAATATGAATGTTTTTTTCTGCGTGTGGGTGTGTGATGAGTGAGTGCCTGTGTTATCTGTGAGAGTGTGAGATTAGTGAATGATTGTGTTATCTGTGAGTGTGAGCGTGGAATTAGTGAATGGGTGTGTTATCTGTGAGTGTAAGTATGTGGTTGGTATGTGATGGTTTGGAGTTGGTGCAGACGAGGTACACCAGGATGTTGCCTGGTATGGAGGGCGCTAGCTATGAAGAGAGGTCGAGTAGATTAGGATTATTTACATTAGAAAGACGGAGGTTGAGGGGGGACCTGATTGAGGTCTACAAAATCATGAGAGATATAGACAGGGTGGATAGCAAGAAGCTTTTTCCCAGAGTGGGGGACTCAATTACTAGGGGTCATGATTTCAAGGTGAGACGGGAAAAGTTTAAGGGAGATATGCGTGGAAAGTTCTTTACGCAGAGGATGGTGGGTGCCTGGAACGCGTTGCCAGCGGAGGTGGTAGAGGCAGGCACGATAGCGTCATTTAAGATGTATCTAGACAGATACATGAATGGGCAGGGAGCAGAGGGATACAGATCCTTGGAAAATAGGCGACAGGTTTAGATAGAGGATCTGGATCGGCGCAGGCTTGGAGGGCCGAAGGGCCTGTTCATGTGCTGTAATTTTCTTTGTTCTTTGTACCTCAGCTGAAGATCGATGGGTTGCAGTCATTGTGAAACATGGACCTCACCTGGTTTGTGATCTCATTCTAATCTCTTCTTGAGTGATGAACACAGCTCTGATCTCGCACAGGTTGATGTGGATTATGAAGCAATATTTCGCTGTTGTGTTTCTGACATCTCTTCTCTTAAACTTTTCTGAAGGTATGTGACTATGTTACCAAGAATAGAAATTTGGAGCAGGACTTTGCATTCAGACCCTCTGAACCTGCTGCATTCAGTCAGGTCATCGCTGGTCCTGTATCTGAGTAACACAATTTCCCATGGGATCTAATTCATTCGCATAACAACATTGACCTGAGGCTGACAGACACAAATCCCATCATGTCGGGGTTTGGAATTTCAGGTCAATTCACTCAATCATAAGTCTCATTAATAAAACTCACAAAACTACTTGATTGTCAGAAAAACCCATCTGGTTCACTAATGCCCTTTAGGGAAGGAAACTGCCATCCTTACCTGGTCTGGCCTACATGTGACTCCAGATCCACAGCAATGTGGTTGACTCTGAACTGTCCTTGAAGTGAATGGCCTGCTTTGGCCATTTTACAGGATAATTAAGGGACAGGAAATAAGACAGTAATGTTCACATCCTGTTTAAACACAAAGGAAATCTCGCCATCTAGACCATATTCCCATTACCTGGAGATTGTTGTGTTCATCTCGTATTGAACACAGGATAAATTAAATCCTCCCAAAACCAACATGTCTCAAAAGGCAGTTACAACATTTCATAATTGGACAGAATCCTGATTACAACAGAATGGGAATTTGATATTCATATTGATAACAGGAATTTATATAACATTTCAATTGCAAATACAACATTGGGGTCAGTACATGACAAATGACAGCAAGTTACTGTCCTCACACAGTGTCACTTGCTGTAGATTCTTAATTCCCAGCTCCATCGCACACAATCCACTCACTAACCGTGAAATGGTGTCCATTCTGGGAAAGCTCAGTTTTCACTCCCTCCCAGTAGATTATGGAGACCTGAGATCGGCTGGATCGGGTGGATAGGAATCTTGTGGACAGGGATCTGATGGACAGGGATCTGGTGGTCTGGGATCTGACCTGTTGTCTTTCTTCCCCTAGGCGTGGAATATGGAGAGCTACGATTGGCTGGAGGTCGATTGCCCAGTGAGGGTCGAGTGGAGATTTATTACAATGGGGAATGGGGCACAGTCTGTGACGATAACTGGGATATCGCCGATGCTCACGTGGTATGTCGCAGTCTGGGTTACATCAATGCAACCGAGGCGACTATAGGAGGCATCTTCGGATCAGGTAAATCAATGGAGGGAACAGGGAAGGGGAGATTCCAACCAACATTTAATTCCATCACCAACAACAGCTTCCATATCCCCTGACCAATCAAAAGCCACCACCACCCTGACCAATCAACATCCTCCATTCCCCTGACCAATCAATATCCACCATTCCCTGACCAATCAACATCCTCCATTCCCCTGACCAATCAATATCCACCATTCCCCTGACCAATCAATATCCACTTCTCCTGACTAATCAATACCGACCATTCCCTGACCAATCAATATCCTCTTCCCCTGACCAATCAACACCCACCAACCCACTCCCCAATCAGCATTCACCACTTTGCTGACCAATCAACATTCCCTGACAAATCAACTTCCACCATCACGCTGTGATGTGGGCTATATATCAGTGCTCAGTGTGTCACAGTGAGAGGTTTTGGGTATATAGAACACAGAACACTGCATGGCACGGCATGGCACGAACAGGTCCTTTGGTCCACAGTGTTGTGCCGAACATGATGCCAAAATAAACTAATCCCTTCTCCCTGCCATTGCTCCATACCCCTCCATTCCTTGCATATTCATGTGTTTATCGAAAAGTCCCTTAAATGCCCCTATCGCATCTGCCTCCATCGCCAGCCCCTAGCAGTGCGTTCCAGACTCTTACCACTCTCTGTGTAAAACAACTTGCCCCTGCAACAGTGACGGAGGGAAGAGATGTGCCAAGGGATGTAGGCGCAGGCATCACCACGCTGCTGGCATTCTGCTCAAACTGAGCATAGAAAGCACTGAGCACGTCAGGGAGGAATGTGTCTTTGTCTGCTACCGTACTCTGTTTTGTATCATGTAATGTTGCTTAGGCCTTGCCACAGGTGGCAGGTGTCTGTATGGTTGGTCTGGACCTCAAACCTGGCCCAGTACTGTCTCTTGGCATCTCTGATGGCTTTGCAGAGATCAGATCTGGATATTCTGCATAGGTCAGGGTCGTCTGACTTGAATGCTGCATGTCTGGTCTTCAGTAGAGAGTCGACTTCCTGGTTCATCCAATGTTTCCAGTTGGGGAAGACCCGGATTGACTTCTTTGGCAGGCAGTGCTCCACATACTTGCTACAGGTTTGCCACTGAGTATTTGAACACGGACCAGTCCACCGATTCCAAGTATTCCTGAAGATGGTCTTCAGCTGCCTCGCACTAGCATTATGTTTCCTTTTGTGAAGGATCCTCCTGTTTTAGCTTCTATTTGTAAGCTGGGAGGAGGAACACAGTGCTGTGATCTGATTTTCCAAAGTGTGGGTGGGGGATTGAACGGTAGGTGTCTTTGATGGGTTGTGCAGTAGGGGTCTGGAATATTTGGTCCCCTGGTGGGGCAGAAGATGTGTTGTTGGTGCTTTGGCAGCACTCTCTTGAGGTTGGCTTGGTTGAAGCCACTGGCCACAATGAATAGGGCCTCGGGGAAATTTGTCTCCAGAGCATTTGTGATGGTGTAAATCACTTGTCGGGCATACTTCACATTTGTGTGTGAAGTTGACTGCGTTCAGGATGGTGTAGGTGAACGCTCTCTGGGAAAAAGATTCTCACCTTCAACCCTCTCAATGCATCTCATAATTTTGGACCATAAGACCATAAGACATAGGAGCAGAAATTAGGCCATTCGGTCCATCAAGTCTGCTCTGCCATTCAATCATGGCTGATAAGTTCCTCAACCCCATTCTCCCGCTTTCTCCCCGTGACGCTTGATCCCCTTGATAATTAAGAACCTATATATCTCAGTCTTAAATGTACTCAATGACCTGACTTCCACAGCCTTCTGAGGCAGCGACTTCCATAGATTCACCACTCTCTGGCTGAATTAGTTTCTCCTTAACTCCGTTCTAAAAGGTCTTCCCTTTACTCTAAGGCTGTGCCCTCAGGTCCTAGTCTCTCCTACCAATGGACACTTACAGTCATAGAGCCAGAGTTATACAGCATGGAAACAGGCCCTTCAGCCCAAACTGGTCCATGCTGACCATGGTCCCCACTCAGCTAGTTCCAATTGCTCGCATTTGGTCCATATCCCTCTAAACCCTTCCCATCCATGTACCTATCCAAATGTTTTTTAAATGTTGTTATTGCACCTGCTCAACCACATTCTCTGGCAGCCCATTCCATATACACACCACTCTCTGTATGCCCCTCAGCTCCTTCTTAAATCTATCCCCTCTCACTTTAAACTAATGCCCTCCAGTTTTCATTTCCCCATCCATGGGAAAAAGACTATAAGCATTCATCCGATCTATGACTCTCATGACTTTATACACCTCAGTAAGCTCACCCCTCATTCTCCTACGTTCCAACAAATAAAGTCCTATCCTGGCCAACCTCTCCCTATAACTCAGGCCCCCTAGTCCTGGCAACATCCTCGTAAATCTTCTTTGCACACTTTCCATTTTAACTAAGACTTTCCCACAACAGGGTGACCAAAACTGTACACACCTTCCCGAAATTCACCTGTCCAGGCCATTCAGTATTCTGTAAGTTTCAAAGAACAAACAACAAAGAAAATTACAGCACAGGAACAGGCCCTTCGGCCCGCCAAGCCTGCCCCGATCCAGATCCTCTATCTAAACCTGTCGCCTATTTTCCAAGGATCTGTATCCCTCTGCTCCCTGCCCATTCATGTATCTGTCTAGACACATCTTAAATGACGCTATCGTGCCCACCTCTACCACCTCCATTGGCAACAGGTTCCAGGCACCGACCACCCTCAGCATAAATAACTTTCCGCACATATCTCCCTTAAACTTTTCCCCTCTCACCTTGAAATCGTGACCCCTAGTAATTGAGTCCCCACTCTGGGAAAAAGCTTCTTGCTATCCACCCTGTCTATACCGCTCATGATTTTGTAGACCTCAATCAGGTCCCCCCTCAACCTCCGTCTTTCTAATGTAAATAATCCTAATCTACTCAACCTCTCCTCATAGCTAGCGCCCTCCACACCAGGCAACATCCTGGTGAACCTCCTCTGCACCCTCTCCAAAGCATCCACATCCTTTTGGTAATGTGGCGACCAGAACCGTACGCAGTATTCCAAATGTGGTCGAACCAAAGTCCTATACAACTGTAACATGACCTGCCAACTCTTGTACTCAGTATCCCGTCCGATGAATGAAAGCATGCCGTATGCCTTCTTCACCACTCTATCCACATGCGTTGCCACCTTCAGGGTACAATGGACCTGAACACCCAGATCTCTCTGTGTATCAATTTTCCCCAGGGCTTTTCCATTTATCGTATAGTTCGCTCTGGAATTGGATCTTCCAAAATGCATCATCTCGCATTTGCCTGGATTGAACTCCATCTGCCATTTCTCCGCCCAACTCTCCAATCTATCTATATTCTGCTGCATTCTCCAACAGTCCCCTTCATTATCTGCTACTCCACCAATCTTAGTGTCATCTGCAAACTTGCTAATCAGACCATCTATACCTTCCTCCAGATCATTTATGTATATCACAAACAACAGTGGCCCCAACACGGATCCCTGTGGAACACCACTGGTCACAGTTCTCCATTTTGAGAAACTCCCTTCCACCTCAACTCTCTGTCTCCTGTTCCCCAGCCAGTTCTCTATCCATCTAGTTAGTACATCCTGGACCCCATGCGACTTCACTTTCTCCATCAGCCTACCATGGGGAACCTTCTCAAACGCCTTACTGAAGTCCATGAATATGACATCTACAGCCCTTCCATCATCTATCAACTTTGTCACTTCCTCAAAGAATTCTATCAAGTAGCTAAGACATGACCTTCCCTGCACAAAGCCATGCTGTCTATCACTAATAAGCCCATTTTCTTCCATATGTAAATAGATCCTATCCCTCAGTATCTTCTCCAGCAGCTTCCCCACCACTGACGTCAGGCTCACCGGTCTATAATTACCTGGATTATCCTTGCTACCCTTCTTAAACAAGGAGACAACATTAGCAATTCTCCAGTCCTCCGGGACCTCACCCATGCTCAAGGATGCTGCAAAGATATCTGTTAAGGTCCCAGCTATTTCCTCTCTCGCTTCCCTCAGCAGCCTGGGATAGATCCCATCCAGACCTGGGGACTTATCCACCCTAATGCCTTTTAGAATACCCAACACTTCCCCCCTCTTTATGCCGATTTGACCTACAGTAATCAAACATCTATCCCTAACCTCAACATCCGTCATGTCCCTCTCCTCAGTGAATACCGACGCAAAGTACTCATGAAGAATCTCACTCATTTTCTCTGACTCCTCGAATAAATTCCCTCCTTTGTCCTTGAGTGGGCCAACCCTTTCTCTAGTTACCCTCTTGCTCCTTATGTACAAATAAAAGGCTTTCGGATTTTCCTTAAACCTGTTTGCTAAAGATATTTCATGACCCCTTTTAGCCCTCTTAATTCCTTGTTTCAGATTGGTCCTACTTTCCCGATATTCTTCCAAAGCTTCGTCTGTTTTCAGTCACCTCGACCTTATGTATGCTTCCTTTTTCCTCTTTGCTAGTCTCACAATTTCACCTGTCATCCATGGTTCCCTAATCTTGCCCTTTCTATCCCTCATTTTCACAGGGACATGTCTGTCCTGCACTCTAATCAACCTCTTTAAAAGCCTCCCACATATCAAATGTGGATTTATCCTCAAACAGCTGCTCCCAATCCACATTCCCCAGCTCCTGTCGAATTTTGCTATAGTTGGCCTACTCCCAATTTAGCACTCTTCCTTTAGGACCACTCTCGTCTTTGTCCATCAGTATTCTAAAACTTATGGAACTGTGATCGCTATTCCCAAAGTAATCCCCTACTGAATCTTCAACCACTGGCTGGGCTCATTCTCCAACACCAGCTCCAGTATAGCCCCTTCCCGAATTGGACTGTTTACATACTGCTCGAGAAAACCCTCCTGGATGCTCCTAACAAATTCTGCTCCATCTAAACCCCTAACACTGAGTGAATCCCAGTCAATGTTGGGAAAATCAAAATCTCCCATCACCACCCTGTTGTCTTCTTAGGGTCAGCCAGTTCTGAATCCAATCAGCAACATTTCCCCTTATCCCATGCCTCCTTACCTTCTGCATGAGCCTACCATGGGGAACCTTATCACAGGCCTTACTTAGAACATAGAACATAGAACATAGAACATTACAGCGCAGTACAGGCCCTTCAGCCCTCGATGTTGCGCCGACCTGTGAAACCAATCTGAAGCCCATCTAACCTAAACTATTCCATTATCATCCATATGTTTATCCAATGACCATTTAAATGCCCTTAAAATGGGCGAGTCTACTATTTTTGCAGGCAGGGCATTCCACGCCCTTACTACTCTCTGAGTAAAGAACCTACCTCTGACATCTGTCCTATATCTATCACTCCTCAATTTAAAGCTATGTCCCCTCGTGCTAGCCATCACCATCCGAGGAAAAAGGCTCCCACTGTCCACCCTATCTAATCCTCTGATCATCTTGTATGTCTCTATTAAGTCACCTCTTAACCTTCTTCTCTCTAACAAAAACAGCCTCAAGTCCCTCAGCCTTTCCTCATAAGACCTTCCCTCCATACAAGGCAACATCCTGGTAAATCTCCTCTGCACCCTTTCCAATGCTTCCACATCCTTCCTATAATGCGGTGACCAGAACTGTACGCAATACTCCAAGTGCGGCCGCACCAGAGTTTTGTACAGCTGCAACA
>NW_025974823.1:0-124 GCF_021869965.1 Rhincodon typus
AATGGTATCAATGTGGATTTCACAAGTTTCAAAATCTCCCCTCCCCCTACCGCATCCCAAAACCAGTCCAGCTCGTCCCTGCCTCCCTAACCTGTTCTTCCTCCCACCTATCCCCTCCTCCCAC
>NW_025974823.1:224-8267 GCF_021869965.1 Rhincodon typus
TCTCCTCCCACCTATCCCCTCCTCCCACCTCAAGCCGCACCTCCATCTCCTACCGACCAACCTCATCCTGCCCCCTTGACCTGTCCGTCCTCCCTGGACTGACCTATCCCCTTCCTAACTCCCTACCTACACTCACCTTTACTGGCTCCATCCCCGCCTCTTCGACCTGTTTGTTTCCTCTCCACCTATCCTCTCCTCTATCCCTCTTCTATCCGCCTCCCACTCTCTCCCTATTTATTTCGGAACCCCCTTCCCCTCCCCCTTTTCTGATGAAGGGTCTAGGCCCGAAACGTCAGTCTCTCTGCTCCTATGATGCTGCTTGGCCTGCTGTGTTCATCCAGCCCTGCACCTTGTTGTCTCGGATTCTCCAGCATCTGCAGTTCCTACTATCTCTTATTTCCTTGCAGCTAACTTACTTTAAGAATTATTACAAACTTGTATATTACAATTCACTGTTAGGGCTGATTCAGCATTAGTAATGGGAAGCTTTTGAGGAATGAGAGTCAAACAGAGTGACAACCCTAACGCAGCACAACTCCTACCAGAAATGTTGAATTAATCTTCAATTCCACAATAACAAATTGAAAATGTTACATTTATTACGAGGTTTAAAAGGGATAACTGCCAAACAAAATCATTTCATTAAACTTAACATTTTTATTTGGCATAAAATTGTCTTTCTCCAATATGTATTGTGCGTGCCATTTGTCCACATTTGATTTATGCAAAGATCATTTGTACCAAGACTGTACAAGATGGTTTTTCAGAAGAAATAACCTTTTTCTCCCCTTACAATCTGATTAAAGAAAATGGATGAAAAAGAGCACTTTTAGAAATCAGAAATTTAGTGAAAAGGTCACTTGAGTTAACTAAACTTAATAGAGCAAAATAGATATGAAATGCAGAATTTGTCCTTTTTGACAGATGAATAAGAACTATGAAGTTGACTGTAAAGCCACCTTTGTGCTATAATCATAGATCACAAAGAGCTTTGCTGTTTCAGTAATGTCTGTTTATTAGATCTAACATGAATTGCATGAAACAACAAACGAACAATGTCGCATTTAATACTATACTTCGAAAACCTAGCAATGCACCTTTGCAAGGCATTATTTATGTAGTGCGATGTCTGGGAATTAGCTAAGAATTCCCACAAACAATGGGTAGGATCTAAGCCCTGCAGTCCTGCTGTATCCAGTATAAATTTTATGAATATTTTCTCATTTGACTAAGCCCTGTATAACATGGGATTCAATTGTATACCTTTGTCAGATTGCAGAATCAGATGTCAAATTCCATGACAGGAAGAGTACTGCACAAAATGTACTTTGGAGGTATAAGTTGGATGTTCAGATGGCCTGAGATGCAAAATAAAGAATAATATATTGTCCTTGGGGCGGCACGGTGGCTCAGTGGTTAGCACTGCTGCCTCACAGCGCCGGCAAACTGGGTTCAATTCCACCCTTGGCCGACTCTGTGTGGAGTTTGCACGTTCTCCCTGTGTCTGCGTGGGGTTTCCTCCGGGTGCTCCGGTTTCCTCCCACAGTCCAAAGATGTGCAGGTTACATGGATTGGCTGTGCTAAATTGTCCATAGTGTTCAGAGATGTGTAGATTAGGTGAGTTACAGGGGAATGGGTCTGGCTGGGATGGTCTGAGGTTCGGTGTGGACATGTTGGGCCGAAGGGCCTGTTTCCACACTAGGGATTCTATGATTTAAAGCACCACAATTTCACATGTCAAGATATGATCTGCCACCTTCTGTAGGCTATTTGCCTTCCCTTTTGCATCTAGAAATTACATGAGGTTAAAAGATGCCTTGTTTAGAATTTAAATACTATCTTATTCAAAGATCCACAAGACATTTGACATATGTAACTTTTTCATATCGGGAAGGCGATGGCCTAGTGGTGGTATTGCTGGACTGTTCATGTGGCGACCCAGGTGATGTTCTGAGGACCTAGGTTTGAATCCTGTCAGGCAGATGGTGGAATTTGAATTCAGTAAAAATTTTGGAATTAAGAGTTTAAAGATGACCGTAGTTGATGGTCGGAAAAACCCATCACTAATGCCCTGACATCGTTGCCTATCCTGGCCCACAGCAATGTGGTTGACTCTGGGCATATGGGGGATGGGCAATAAGTGCTGGCCTAACCAGTGATGCCCTCATCTCGTGAATGAATTAAAGAAAACACATTGTCTAGATGAATCTGTAGGATCCCAGGCTGGCCCTGTGTGGAGATATTGTGAAGAGTGAATGCATATTTATAGTTTAGATGAAAGAATGATGATCTCACTTAAGTCAGGTAGATCTAATTGAAGCCAAGCAGATACGTGAAGGACATTTCCCCTGGGTTGGGTGGGGCCAGAACTAGGAGGCAGTTTCTGAATGAGAGAGAGACCATTTAGAGCTGAAATGAAGACTTTGTGAGTCTTTGCTGATGTGAATCTTTGGAAGCTCCTAACCCAGAGAGTTATGGAGTTTCAGTTGTTGAATATGTTCAAGACAGATATCAATAAACTTCAAGATATTAAAGGTGTTATGACAATGATTTTGGAAGTGAGCAAAATGTTGCAAATTCTTACTGTTGTTTTTTGAAAATACAAATCTTGCATGTGAGATGCATGACTCGATGGAAAGGGAGGAAAAACAAAGTTACATTTTTAAAATAAGTCACCTAACGTCATGTAGGTGAAAAATTTATAAACGAGTATTGCCAGAGCAATGATACCTGTTGTTTTTTTTCCCCATTTCTTCATGCTGTTATCACAAATCCATCAGACAGCATAACCCTATGTTCTGTCCGGAAGTTCTGCCAAACTCCAGGGTGATTCGACACAATATTTTAAGCTTTTGATCAGTGCTTCTTCACCAGGAACAAATTCAGAAGATATGATAACCTTGTTCTTGATTCTAATTGAGTTCTATTTTAAAAATATTTCTTTAAAGCAGATGGAAAGATTCTAATTAGTGGTACTTTGATGGTTGGAAATACAAACATTAATTCTTGTGTTATACAGTGCTGTTGCTTTGCAAGAGTGCTACACTTTCAAATGTACTTCATTGGCTATAAAGAGCTTTTAGACCATCCATTGGCTTTGAAAGGCACGATTAAAAATTCCAGTCTTGGTTTAACTAATATGTGGTTGGAGGGACAGAAAGATTGAGACAGATGGTGTCTTTTTCTAACCTAAGTTGATTTTTTTATGTAGTTAAAAATGATTTATTTTAATTTGCCATGTGTTTCAGTTGCTTACACACCTTGAATCAATTCTATTTTAAGTATTTTTCTTCAAATTACTAGGTGCTTGCTATCCATGTCCAGAGACTGTAGAAATAAAATGTAATTGTAGTGCAACTGTTCTGGTTGTACCTTGTGGCAGAGAACGTACTACTAAACCTCCAAGATGCAAAGAGCTCTGCAGGTTAGTGCGCATTTTTACAATTCTTCTAACCTTCTATGATCTCTGGAAATTACTTTTATATTGGTTCTGGCTAGTTTAAGATGCATCTTTAAATCATGCCACCTATAGACTAACTGTGTTGTGCTGCTGCAGTAAATCAGTCCTTTCGATGGATTTGGAGAGGGTTGAATGGAATATGTTAAATTTGGATTTCTGGACCTAGTACAGTTGGCTAACGATTAATACCCTTAGCCCTTAGGTTTCAAGTGCAGGCATTGCTGTGATTTTATGTTTGTTGTGATCTGTTTGTGAGATGTGGGCTTTGCCAGCTAAGCCATGATTTGTTGCCCATCTCTAATTGCACAGTAATTGGGTGGTTTTCCATGTGATTTCAGAATGCAATTAATAGTCACTCCCATTTCTGTGGATCTGTAGTCACACTTGGAGCAGACCAGATAAAGATGGCACATTTCCTTCCTTAAAAGAAAATAGTGAACCAGATGGGTATTTAAAATATGTTCAAAGACTGAGCTACCAAGCTCTTTGATAGAGAATTCCAAAGGTTCATAACCCTATGACTTTTTTAAATAAAAAAAAAAAAAAAATTCTACCTTGTCTCCAACCTAAGTGACATCCCTTTTTTCAAATTGTGCCTCCTGGTTCTAGACTCCTCAACCAGGAAAACCTCTTACCTGCATCTACCCTGTCTATCCCGTTAAGTATGTTTATAGGTTTTAAATTTTATTTAAATTAATTCACGGAAGTGGGCATCGCTGGCCAAGCCAACATTTATTGCCCAGAAGTCAGTTAAGAGTCAACCGCATTGTTATGGGTCTGGAGTCACCTTGGCTAGACCAGGTAAGGATGACCGATTTCCTTCCCTAAAGGACATTAGTGAACCAGATGGGTTTTCTGACAATTGACGGCGGTTTCACAGTCATCAGGAGATTCTTAATTATTTACTGAATTCAGATTTCACCGTCTGCCATGATGGAATTTGAACCCGGGTCCCCAGGACATAAACTCAGCTAATGGGTTAAGGGCTAGTGATAATACCACTGAGCCATTGCCTCCCCGTAAGAGATTACTTTTCATTCTTTGAAAGTAGCAGATGCAAACTCAGTTTGGCTAATCTCTCTTCATTGAACAGTCCAGCCGTTCTGGGAACAAGTCTGGTGAATATCTGTTGCATGCTGTCTATCCGTTAGGTACACGGGAACAGGAGTAGCACATTCAGCTCCTTGAACTTATTCTATTTTTCAATGACATTATGCCTGATCTGTTACCTAATTCTTCACTTTTCCTTTGGCGCATATCTCTTAAAGTCTTTGCACAAAGATTTATCCATTTCAGATTTAAAATCGAAGCTTTCTTTTCCCGTCTTGAAGTCTTCAATCAGATCACCCCCTAACCTTCTAAATTCTGGAGAAAACAGGCCTCATTGTATAATGTCTCCTTGTAACTTAATCCCTAAAGTCCAGGTATGATTTTTAGAAATTTGTTGTCATCCGTCTAAGGCTAATATATCCTTCCTAAGGTGTGATGCCCAGATCTGCTCTCAATACTTCTGAACAACATAACTTCTGCGTTCTTACATTCCAGCCTCTAGATGTAAAGACCAGCGTTCCATTAACTGCCTTGATTTTTTTCTGCACCTGTTTGTGATATTTTATAGATTTATCCACCTGATCCCTTTGGACAATCACTGTATTTAACTTCATACCATCTAGAAAGTACCTTGACCTATCCTTTCTTACTCCAAAATAACTAACCTCACATTTGCTTACATTGAACTCCAACTGCCGTAGTTTTGTCCATTCACCTAGTCTATCAATATCCCTTCCTAATTTTATCCTATCATCTACATTATCTACAATGCTGCTTAACTTTGTGTCATCAGCAAATTTGGATATATGCCTTTCTATGCCGCTATCCAAGTTGTCCATAAATAATGTGACTAATTGAAGGCCTAGCACAGATGCTTGTGGGACACCACTGGTCACATCCTACCAACCAATTTGAGTACTAACCCATTATTCCTTCTTTCTGTCATCTGCCACTGAACCAACGTCCTAGCTACATCAGTAGTGTGCCCTCAATTCCTTGGGCTCCTACATTAGTTAACAGTATCTTATGTGGGACTTTATCACATGCTTTCTGGAAGTCCATATAAGCAACATCCGTAGACATTTCCTTCTCAATACCTTAGTTACCTCTTAGAGGTTTGTTAGGCGTGACCGACCTGTCATGAATTCATGTTGGGTCTTCCTGGTTACCTAACATTTCTGAGGTGTTCAATTATGACCCATGATTATAGACAAATGGGTCAACAGTTTTCCCACTATAGATGTTAGGCTAGCTGGTCTGTAATTCCCTGGTTTTTGTCTTTTACCCTTCTTTAAAGTAATAAACTGATATGTGCAACAATGTCTACCCTGAGATAAGGAGACCAAATCTGCACAGTACTACAAGAGTTCACTTCTATTGTACTCCAAATCCCCTTCCAATAAAGGCTAACGTTCCACTGGCTTTGCTAATAGCTTGCTGCACCTGCATGTTATTTTCAATGACTTACCAACAAGGCCTCCTAGGTTCCTTTGTCCATCTACACTTTCCAAGCTCTTACCATTTAAGAAATGCTCAACACATCTGTTTCTCCCGGCAAATTTGATAACCCCTTATTTTTTCTGCCTTATATTCCATCTGTATTTTCTAGTGCATTCACTAAGTCTGTCCTAAGGCCACATTGTATCTTACTCATAACACACAACTCCCACTTAATTTTGTATCATCTGCAAATGTGGAAATATTACATTTGTTCCCCAGCCCCAAATCATAGTTACTTGAGCAATTGGAGTCCAAGTACTGATCCTTGTAATGCCTAATCACCACAGGCTGCCAATGTGAGAATGACCATTTACTCCTACTCTTTGTTTTTGTCTTTTAGCCAATCATTAATCCATGCCAGTACATTACCCAATATCCCATGTGCTTTAATCTTTCTAACCAGCCTCCTGTGGGGGACTTTACCAAAAGCCTTCATCAAATGTAAGTATACTATGTCAATTGGCTCTCCTTTCTCAATTTTATTATAAATTCCAAGTTCATCTAACAGTTTCCCATTCACAAAACCATGCTGACTATCCCCAATCAGATCAGTACCTATCAGGAGTCTATTTATTCCATTTTTTATAGTAGATTATGCTATTTGGGGGCAGCACGGTGTCTCAGTGGTTAGCATTGCTGCCTCGCAGCACCAGAGACTCAGGTTCAATTCCACCCTCTGGCGAATATCTGTGTGGAGTTTGCACATTCTCCTGTGTCTGTGTGGGTTTCCTTCAGGTGCACCAGTTTCTTTCCACAGTCCAAAGATGCGCAGGTTAGGTGGATTACCCATTGGTAATGTAGGGTTACAAGGATAGGGTGGGCCTGGGAGGGATGCTCTTTGGAGGGTTGGTGTAGACCTGATGGGCCAAACGGCCTGCTTTCCACACTGTAGGGATTCTGTGATGTTTCCCTGTAAGGCTAACAGTGTGTAATTCCCGGTTTTCTGTCTTGTTTCTTCCTTAACTAATAGGATGACATTTGATATCTTCCACTCTACTGCAGTAATTCTAAGGTCTGTAGGATCTTGGAAGATAATCACCAATGCATCAACTTTGTCTATAGTCATCTCTTCCACAACTCTGGATATAGACCATCGGGTCCTGGTGATTTCTTGACTTTCAGCCCCATTAATTTCTCCAGTATAATCGTCGTGCTGATGCTAATTTTCTTCAAATCATCATTCTTTTTTGCCACTCAGATCTCTAGTCCTGGGAGATTCCTAGTATCTTCCTCAGTGAAAACAGACACAAAGTGATTATTTAGCTTCTCTGCTGTTTCTGTATTCCTGTTATAAATTCTCCTGATTTTGCCTGTATTGGACAAACATTTGTTTTTGCCAAATATCTGTTTTTGACATTCCTATAGAAGCTTTTACAGTCCATTTTCATGTTTTTTGCTACATTGCATTTATATTCTTTCTCCCTTTCTTTTATTGGTTTGTGGGTCGTCCTGTTTTTGTATTCTACAAACCTCCCAATCCTTGGAGTTACTGCTATTTCTAGCAACTTTATGGCCCTTTTTTAATCTTATCTAATCCTGAACTTGTTCTGTTAACCATGACTGACTAACCCTTTTTTGAGACAACAAGGTGTAGGGCTGGATGAACACAGCAGGCCAAGCAGCATCATAGGAGCAGAGAGGCTGACGTTTCGGGCCTAGACCCTTCATCAGAAAAGGGGGAGGGGAAGGGGGTTCCGAAATAAATAGGGAGAGAGTGGGAGGCGGATAGAAGAGGGATAGAGGAGAGGATAGGTGGAGAGGAAACAAACAGGTCGAAGAGGCGGGGATGGGGCCAGGAAAGGTGAGTGTAGGTAGGGAGTTAGGAAGGGGATAGGTCAGTCCAGGGAGGACGGACAGGTCAAGGGGGCGGGATGAGGTTGGTCGGTAGGAGATGGAGGTGCGGCTTGGGGTGGGAGGAGGGGATAGGTGGGAGGAAGAACAGGTTAGGGAGGCAGGGACGAGTTGGACTGGTTTTGGGATGCGGTGGGGGGAGGGGAGATTTTGAAACTTGTGAAATCCACATTGATACCATT
>NW_025974824.1:0-8267 GCF_021869965.1 Rhincodon typus
TCAGAAAATGATTTTCTGAAGAAGGGTCTAGGCCCAAAACGTCAGCCTTCCTGCTCCTCTGATGCTGCTTGGCCTGCTGTGTTCATTCAGCTCTACACATTGTTATCATTGGGAATTTGTTTTGTTTATTCGTGTATGGGGTTTGGGCATCAATGGCAAGGCCACAATTTATTGCCCATCCCTAATTGCTCTCCAACTCTCTCGGCCATTCTGAGAGCCATTAAGAGTCAACCATATTGCCATGGGTCTGGAGTCACATGTAGACCAGACTGGGTAAAGATGGCAGTTTATTTTTCCCCTAAAGATATTAGCGGACCAGATGCATTTTTGTGACAATCAAAACTTTTTTGCCATTACTCAAGCTTTTTATTGTAGACTTTATCAAATTCAAATTTTACCATATGGTGTTGTGGGATTCAAACTCATGTCCAGAGAACATTAACCTGTGCATCTGGATAATAGTCTGGATAATTACCACTATATCACATCTTCTTATGATATGGTTCCACAAACATTACCAATACACTACTCAATATTCAGACCTTACAGACAATCCTTGGCAGTAAATCTCACAGAAACAGGAAACAATCATTCCTTCTGATGGACTCATTCTGCCATTCAATGAGATCATGGTTGATTCCTATCTCAATTCCACACACCACCTTGGTTCAGCAATCATTAATCCTGTTCCCTAACAAAAGTGTCTCAATCCCAATGATGTGATAGCACTGGAGAAGTGCAAAGGTGATTCACCGGGATGTTCCTTGGGCTGGAGCGATTCAGCTCTTAAGAGCGATTAGATAGGCTGAGATTGTTTTCCTTAAAGAGAGGGGAATCTGACAAATTTATGAGGGATGTGGATAGGTCAGATAGGGAGAAACCTTTCCCTTCATTAGAGGGGTCAATATCCAGAGGGCACAGTTTTAAAGTATGAAGCAGAAGGTTTCGAGGGCATATGAGAGAAAATTTTTTTCATCAGAATTCACTGCCTAAAAGGGTGGTAGAAGCAGAAACCGTAAAGACTTTTAAGAAATATTTAAATGAACACTTGAAACACTATAGCATACAGGCTATGGGTCATCTTCTGGAAAATAGATGGATAGATGGATACTCGATGTCCAGTGACAACATGTGGGCCAAAGGGTTTCTTTCCATGTTATTAAAAAGATTTTATGACTCTCTAACTTTTCCAATTACTCCTCCATTTCAACAGCATTTCTTTGGAAGAGTTTGTTGGAGATGTAGAGATCCAGATTTTTATTATGTTTTCTGGATGTGCTTGATGCGTGATAGCAGACCTGAACAGCTCCTTAACCTGTTCCTCATTTATCTCTGAAGCTACCATTGTGGCTGAGGTCAGTTTACTCACCACAACGTGGAAATTGAAGCTAGAATTTTCAGCCACAACATTTGGCACCTATATGATGTTTTAATGTAGTAAACCATCCCATTCTCTTAATAGGAGCATTATCAAACAGCATCGCACACTGACTGAGCCACAACAGTGGTCATAATCTTGGCCAAAGAGATAGAGCTTAACGAGTGCTTTAAAACGAGGTCACCAAGGTGGAAAATTTGAAGGGGGGAGTTCCAGAGCTTGGGGCATAGGCAGCTGAAGGCATAGTCCAAGAGGTGGGGTAATTAATATTGAAGATTCACGAGAAATTAGATTTGGATAGGAGGGCACTGTGGCTCAGTGGTCAGAATTGCTGCCTCACAGTGCCAAGGACCCCGATTCGTTTCCAGCCTCGGGCGACTGTCTGTATGGACCTTGCACATTCTCCCTGTGTCTGTGTGGGTTTCCTCCGGGTGCTCCGGTTTCCTCCCAGAGTCTAAAGATGTGCAGGTTAGGTGGATTGGCCATACTTAAATTGCTCCTTAGTGTGTGGGCTTGGTGGATTATCCATGGAAAATGCAGGGTTACAGGGATAGGGTAGGAGGTGGGTCTGGGTGGGATGCTCTTCAGAGGGTCAATGTTGATTTGATGGGCCGAATGGCCTACTTCCACACTGTAGAGATTCTATGACTCTAAGTATTGCACCTCAGAAGATTATGCAGCAAGAGGGCTCAGTAACATACTAGGTAAAGCATGTGATTATTGAAGACCAAATTTCAATACTGAAGTAACTGCACGGATGTCAGTATCCCATCACCAAGTCACCCTTTATTTACTTGTGCACAATATACTGGCTGTAGCCTGCCAGCTCAGAGTCAATCGTCAGGACTGAGGAGATTCTAAATCCCCTGTTTACATATTTATTTTTCCTTCCCTAGCACCCATGTGTGTGTGCGTGTGTGTGCGTGTGTGTGCGTGTGTGTGTGTGTGTAGGTGTCAGACACAGTAAGAACACCAGGTGTGTAAGTAACTTTATTGATAGTCCACCCCCAGGAAAAACATCCATCTGACTAATGAACCAGTAGTAAGTAGAGTACCCTGGGGGCAATTCCTATGTGAATAAAAAGGTAGGGTAGGGATCAAATCAAAATAGAATTGGAGGGGGAAACAAAGCACTCCAAACCCCGCAGTGCCCACCTCTCCAAAGACATCAAGAGTATAGGTGGACACGTCGTGTTCTTTCCCCAGGGACACCCGGGCGCAGACGTAGGCATGGAAGATGGGCAGGCAGTCGGCCATAATGACCCCTTCCATGGTCCATTGCCTGGATTTGTTAATGGCCAGGCCCAGGAGCAGGCCCACGAGGAGATCCTCCAACCTGCCCACTCCCCTCCGCACCGGGTGCCCAAAGATCAGGAGCATGGGGCTGAAGTGCAACCAAAAGCACAAAAGGAGGTTCTGAAGATAACTGAAAAGGGAGTGCAAAGGACCACACCCAATATATGCGTGGAACACAGACTCCACAGCACCACAAAACAGACAGTTAGGGCAGGAGTCCATGAGCCACCACAATCTGCGGTTGCACAGGACTGCTGCGTGCAACACCCTCCATCCCAGATCCCCGAGAGAAAGAGGGAGGACCCGGTGGTAAATGGGCACGGCAAGGTGTGTCCAGGTGGTGGATGGTTTGCAGCAGCAATCTGTGCAGGGCCCACCGTTTCATATCTTTAAAAGATACAAAATGAAAACTCCAGAGACAGACCAGGGTGTGGGGCACAGGCTCCCAAGGGAAGTACGGGATCCTGGGACCAATGTGAAATTCCATCCGAGCAGTGGTACGCTCAGATGGGATTCCACTGCATTCCTGAGCATCCTCCAACTGGTGCACAACGTCGGGTCTGAGCATAGCCGCTCTAAGGCCTTGAATGATGGTGGCTGGGACCCAGATGTCTACTGTGGCCCTGCACAAGCCCCTGATCCCCTGTCCATATTTTTTTTTTATTTTTAAAACCACTGCCACTACTGCCATATCGCAGTAGTGCTTATCTTCCCCAGCACCCTTGTTGCACATGTGCAGGTGTGAGACACAGTAAAAAACACCAGGTGTGCAAATAAGAGATAGTAGGAACTGCAGATGCTGGAGAATCCGAGACAACAAGGTGCAGGGCTGGATGAACACAGCAGGCCAAGCAGGTGTGCAAATAACTTTATTAACATCCCACCGCCAGGAAAAACACCCACATGACCAAAGAATCAGTATCAAGCACAGACCCTAGGTGCAACGTCTATGTGAAAGAAAAAGTGAGGGGGAGGGTCAGGATCAAATCAAAATGGAATTGGAGGGTGAGATAAGCACTCCACATCCTCTGAAAGAGAGAGTATTGGTGGACACTGTGTGCTCCTTCTCCCCTGTTTATCTTGGTCAGCCAGGGCTTCATGATTGGCCTAGATTAAAAACCCCAATCAAGGGCCTCATAGTCAAAGAGGTCCACCTGGTTCCAATCACTACAAATCTACAGGGCATCCAACTTTAACAGCAACTAAGCATTATATTGGTATTGCATGCTGAAAATAATGAAGATTTTCAGATAGATGCAATGTGAAAATGGAAAAAAATGATGGTTTAATATCACAAGTGGTGAAATACATACTTCTGATGTTTTAACTGCAGGATGCAATTGTCAGGTGGAATTTGACATCAAAGTTACATAACTATAGTAATTATCCTGAACTGCCCATATTCTCCATTCCAATTTTAAACACTGATGGATTTCTCCACCACAGCATACTTCTTCATCAACCCACATCTCCTCTTGTGTTTTTTAATAAATGAAGAATGCAGGTTTAACAAAGGTGTATGAAGGAGACGTTTAAAAATATAACCGATTAATGCTTCTGAATTAAAGGTTTTGCCAATTCATCTCCAATAACTTTATTGCCTAGAGTCATAAAGTCACACAGGACAGAAATAGACCCTTCGGTCCCACCAGTTTATGCCAAACATTATCCCAAACTAAACTACTCCCACCTGCCTGTTCATGGCCCATATCCCTCCAAACCTTTCCTATTCATGTATCTATCCAAATGTCTTTTAAATGTTGTATTGTACCCGCATCCACCACTTCCTCAGGAAGTTCATTCCACACATGAACACCCTCTGTGTAAAAAATTTGCCTCTCATGTCTGTTTTAAATCTCTCTCCTCTCAACTTAAAAATGTGCCCCCTACTCTTGAAATCCCCCATCCTAGGGAAAAGACAACTACTATTAACGCCATCTATACCTCTCATTATTTTACAAACTTCTATAAGGTCGCCTCTCAACCTCCTACACTCCAGTGAAAAAAAGTCCCAGCCTCTCTAGGCTTCCTTTATGACTCAGACCTTCCATACCCAGCATCATCCTGGTGAATCTCTACTGAACCCTCTCCAGCTTAATAATATCCTCCCTGGCATAGTTTTCATTTTTAATCCCCCCATCAAATTTTCCTCCTTTCTTTCCAAGGTAAGGTATTAAAATAACAACAAGGTCATCTGGGGTGATGCCAGAAAGCACTTCTCTACACAAAGTCCAGTGAAAACCTGGAATACTCTCCCCAAACAGGATGACAGCCAACTGAAAATTTAAAAACAGAGATTGATCATTTTATTGGGAACAAGAGAATTAAAGGGTACAGAAACAGGGAGATGGACAGAGTTCAGCTGCAGATCAGCCTTTATCTAACTGAAAAGTGGAACAGGCCAGAGGAGCTGAATGGCATCATATTCAGCACTATTTGTGACTCCTCAGATATTGAAGCAGTACATGTTCAAATACAACAAGATCTGGACAATATGCAGGTTCAGGATGAAAAGTGGCAAGTGACGTTCACGCTCACAAATGCCAAGCAATGACCATCCCCAACAAGAGAGAATCTAACTATTGCCTCTTGTCATTCAATGGCATTGCCATCACTAAATCATCCACTATCAACATCCTGGGGTTACTATTGACCAGAAATTGAACTGGATTTGCTCTATAAATATGTGGCTACAATAAAAATATCTGGAATTAAGAGTCTAACGATGGCCATGAATCCATTGTCGATTGTCAGAAAAACTCATCTGATTCACTAATGTCCTTTAGGGAAGGAAACTGCCATCCTACCTAGTCTGGCCTACATGTGACTCCAGACCACAGCAAAGTGGTTGACTCTGAACTGCCCTCTGGGCAATTAGGGATGGGCAATAAATGCTGCCTAGCCAGCGATGTCCACATCCTGTTAATGAATTTTAAAAAATAGAAAAAAATTTTAAAAAAGTATGTCAAAGGCTAGGAATCCTGCAGCAAATAACTTATCTCCTGACTCCCGGCAATTAATGCTGGCCCAGCCTGTGATGCCCACTACCCATGAATGAATAAAAATAAACAAATACAACTACGAGTGTGGCAATATAAAAGTCAATCTGCTGTTATATTAACAGGTGGCAGCTTTGCTGACTTGCTGTGTAATCAGATCACAGAACAGCTGCATTAAATTCTTGCTGACCTCATACAGATGCCTTTACTCAGGGGTGCAGTTCCTGCCTGGGCCCTCACCATATCCTATTGCAGTTCCTTACGTCTCCTAAACAAGGTCACACTTGACACAAAGAAGACCATTTACCATGAGCTCTTAATTCAGTTATACATTAATTCTCTCATTTATCTCCAGGTCTGCCACCAACTGGAAACACAAAAGATGTGGATAAACCGCAAGAAAAGAAAATCAGTTCGTAAAATTAACAACATGAATGGAAAATATGTTGGAAGTCTGAAATAATCGTATCATATTGGATAGATCAGCCAACATCCAAAATAGATAAAAGAGTTTAATTTCTTTTTGTTTGTTCTGCAGTTTGAAAGCAGAGACAAATGTCCATGTTAACAAGAAAGTAACATACAATTCTCCAAAGCACTGTACCACCAAAAGAAATTAAACCAAGATCTAGGTTAACTGTTTCAGACCTGGACCTTACTGAGTAGAGTTCTCAGCAAGTGTACACGCTTACACTGGTAACCATTGCTTTTCTAATTAGAAGTTGACTAGCCTGCGGAATACTTAACATAATTTTTTCTCTTATGTCGAAAGAAGCACGATACTTGACATAAAGATTTTTTCACTTCTGTTGATGAAGAAGTAAAAGTTAGTCCAAACTACTTCCTGTTAATTTGCAATATTTGATTATCACTGAATAAACCCAAGTGATTCTGTATTTGTCTGTTAGCGCAAACTGTATTTAGCATCAATGATATTCATGGTAGCTAATTTCATGAAAGGTAAAGAGGCTCGAAAAGAAAATGAAGTCACCCACTGGGTGTTAAGTGAAGGAGAGGAATGACTGACCTGGGGGTGGGGGGAAAATGTGTGGCTGGACTCTCACACCAAGGTTCAGATGACAGGATATGACCCACTCAGTTTTTGCTCTACTGCTTCACAACGGCATCCAGTGGAGGATTGACATGTCACAAATGTCTGGTATGGGATATGGAATGACAGAATGGTTACAGCACTGATGGAGGCCATTCTACCCATCAGATTCATGCCAGCTCTTTGCAGCTGGACCGACGCCCCATAAGTGCACAATTTTAATCTTTGGATGCTTATCCAATTCCATTTTGTAAGTCATAGTTAAATCTGCCTGCACCAGCCTCAAAGCAGTGCTTTCCAGATCTTAGTCACTAGCTCTAAAAAAAGTTGCTTTTAGTTCTTTTCCCAATCATTTTAAGTCAATGTCCTGTATTTAGATTGCTTATGATTTTGAATACCTCAATCAAAATGTTACAATTATTGCTGCATTATCTGATTGAATGACAATGAACTATAACTAATCTAAGGCACAAAAACAACCATTTAGCTCAACGAGTCTCTGCTAGTGTTAATGCTCAGCACCAGTCTCCTCCCGTTTCATCTACTTCATCACAACCTTGCAGCATACTTTTCTCCTCTATTCTTTTGAAAGCAGCTTAGATACAGGATTTATCTCAAATACCTCCTAGGGTTCTGCATTCTAACCACTCACTGAGTAAAGATATTTCTTCTTCTTTCCCTATTGGATTAATGGGGACCCACCTTGTATTTGAAGCTTCTAATTTTGGATTTCCCCCCAAGTGGAAATATTCTCTCTCATCTATCCTCTCCAATCAATTCAAAATGTTAAAAGACATCTCCAAAATTTCCTGTAGGCTTGGGAAAAGCCAAGCTGTGCATTTTTCTACCTTCCACAATGCACATCTGATCCTTGTGTGACTTTCTCTGGGATTTTTCACTTTTCAAAAAGTTTCATTCTGCAAACCACAACTCAGTACATGGACTATATTGGTGTGGAGGTAGACTGTTTCTCCACGTTTACTTAAAAGCCCCTCAACCCAAGCACCCACTTCTATGAGACTCCATGCTGACTCAGATCACCTACTCCATTTCCACCGCTACTCATCCCTCATGTGACCTCATGCCCCTCAAATCACCGATGGCCCCTATTGCACACCCACCTGCCATGCCACTCCATGCTCACTCACATATCCCACACCACCCATGCCCCCTCAGATTGGCAATGCCTCCTCTCTGGGTGTTCCTTCAAGTTCCAATGTTGCGCATTGCAGTTCCTCACGATAGGCAACAAGTTGGGAGCAATCGTGAGGCACCTCCTTTACACCCTTCTGTCATCGGTTGGCCTTCAACATTTCAGCGTTTGCACAGATTGGTAAATTGCTCTGAAATGCTTGTGAATCCTGTAAGACAGTGTTTAAACTCAGACAGGGAGCATCTCTCAACAGGCCACTGTGCTCTGAAGGTGGGTATGGATGTGAACTTGCCACAGTAAAACTCCCAGAGATAGTAGGAACTGCAGATGCTGGAGAATCCGAGACAACAAGGTGCAGGGCTGGATGAACACAGCAGGCCAAGCAGCATC
>NW_025974825.1:0-4014 GCF_021869965.1 Rhincodon typus
AGTTCTTTTGGTTTTTATTACAGCAGCAGTAATCCTTCAAATTTGGTGAGAAGAGAAGTGGTCCAACAGCAGTACCCTTTCACAAGTCATTATGCCCAACATTAAGGGTTCAAATCCAATTCTGCAAGGCAAGACATCTGCATGACATCAGATTC
The DNA here is from genome assembly GCF_021869965.1 of Rhincodon typus. Taxonomy (NCBI): domain Eukaryota; kingdom Metazoa; phylum Chordata; class Chondrichthyes; order Orectolobiformes; family Rhincodontidae; genus Rhincodon; species Rhincodon typus. The sequence continues at coordinate 156 of NW_025974825.1, forward strand.
CTAATGTAGCTGTTTAACTCAGAACTTGTTTGCAGCAGAAGACTCCCAGGATTACAGCAAAAACACTTTTAGGATGTCCTCAAGCAGATTCAAAAGGATGACAAATAAAAGTAGAAATTAAAAATCTCCACTGACTCATTTGAATGCCTGGCTTCATAGAATTCTTAGAGTGTGGAAGCAGGCCATTTGGCCCATCGAGTCCACACCAACTCCCCAAAGAGCATCTCATCCAGATCCACCCGCACACCTTATCCCTGTATCCCAGCATTTCCCATGGCCAATCCACCTAGCCTGCACATCCCTGGACTCTATGAACAACTTAGCATGGCCAAGCCACCTAACCTGCACATCTCTGGACTGTGGGAGGAAACCAGAGAACCCAGAGGCAACCCGCACAGACACGGGGATATTGTGCAAACTCCACTCAGATGGTCGGTGAATCAAACTCAAACCCGGGTCCCAGGTGCTGTGAAGCAGCAGTGCTAATCACTAAGCCACTGCGCCGCCCACCAGGTTGCAGCTGGCCAAAATGAAAAGGCTTTCAGGATGGCAAAGAACACTTGGAGACTGCATTGGTAATTTGCAGACGCAAAATTGGGTGGCACAGTGGCTCAGTAGTTAGCACTGCTGCCTCACAGCGCCAGGAACCCGGGTTCAATTCCGCCTCGGGCGACTGCCTGTGTGGAGTTTGCATATTCTCCCTGAGTTTGCGTGGATTTCCTCTGGGTGCTCCAGTTTCTTCCCATAGTCCAAAGATGTGCAGGCTAGGTGGATTGGCCATGCTAAATTGCCCGTAGTGTTCAGGGATGTGTAGATTAGGTGGGTTATAGGGGAATGGGTCTGGGTGGAATGCTCTGAGGGTCGGTGTGGACTTGTTGGACTGAAGGGCCTGTTTCCACACTGTAGGGATTCTATGATGAGAGTGCACACAAACCTTCAAATAACTTGTAAAGATGGGGTTAACTCTAGCAGTCAGTAGCTCATAAAGGAAAATGACAATACCGCATAAACGCTTGCCTGATCGGTGATCAGTGACCGCAACAGAAGGCAACACCAAAACAACATGCACAATGATACGTGGTAGTTTGATTTGCGGTGCTTATAGCAAAACATGATTGTCAAGGATTGACCTCTTCGGCTATCAGAAAGGTGTTCCACGTGTAGACACCCAATCTGAAATGGCTATTTATGGCATGTCCATCATTCTTCATAGATGGAAATGTGGATGATAGTTCTGCCGTCAGGTCAGGTAGATCAAGCCAGTCAATCTCAAATGCTCATGAAAATGTCCTTGAGCCCACCTAGAGTGGTTGCAGCAGATTGGAAAATAACATGTGGGATAGTGACACCATGACCCCCTGGTTATTATTCTGGACTTCCATCATTTGTAGTTTTAACCCTAAATATTAACAAGGATATATAATATTGCACAGTGCTGAAGAGTTTTCAAATATACACGAATTGTCCTTGAATGCACGAACAGCTGTTCCATATAAACAAACTCATACAGGGTCACAGTACATTATTGTAAAGAGGGTCAGTTAGCTCAGTTGGCTGACAACTGGTTTGTGATGCAGAGAGTGATGCCAACAGCATGGGTTCAATTCCTGTACTGGCTTACCACAAAAGACTCTCCTTCTCAACCTCTCCCCTTATCTGAGGTATGGTGACCTTTGGATAAAACACCAGTCATCTCTCTCCACAGAAAGCAGCCCTATGGTCTGGTAGGATATGGAGATTTTACCTTTACATTATTCTAAACTAAGCGACAAGTATTTTTCCCAAAATGGTTTCTATATTCCAAACAAAAGGTCATTTTCTCAATGAGCTGTACTTAAATTTAAATAGTCAACACTCCAGAACTAAGTGTCGAGTATTTAAGAATTCAACATAGTTTGATTCACACAAAACATTTTGTCAAATAGAGATACTGAGCAGTCACTAAGTCTCCTTTCCAAACAATCCAGTTATATTTTCAAATAGTTATAACTTTTACCATGGATCTATTTCTTTATTTTTTAAAGAGGCTTTCATAACATAACAGTCCCTTGATACCAGCCCTCACCAAAATGGTTTTCGGGTCCTTCATTTCTTGCTTGAACAGCAGCCAAACATTCCATTTGCATCACCATTTTCCTTTGCTTTCTTGAACTTGTTCCCAACTCAAAAAAGTCACCTTTAATTCCATTCATTCCCACCAAATAAAAGATTGGGATATAGGAATTGTCATGAGAACTAGCTATGCCTATTTGTTTGGGAGGAATGTAGAACACCTTCTTCTAATCCTATTCAAGGCTTCTCTGTGACCATTCTTATTAAACTGACAACTTTCTGGTGCTGATTTGTCTCATTCTGAGCTTAGCACCTCCATTTACTATACTGCCAATTTCCCTTCACAAACCCATGTATGCATGAACAACCAATAAGGAGCTGGCAAACAAACTGAACAAATATTTTGCTTTTTTTTCACTACAGAGGATCCCAGAAGCAGCTATAAATCAGGCCATGGAAGTAAGAGAGGAACTCAGGAAAATTACAATCACTGGAAAAATGATACTGAACAAACTGTTGGAGCTGTGGCTGGACAAATGCTTTGGTCCTGGTGGACTTTAAATTAGATCTTGAAAGTAGTGGTTAGTGACAAAGTTGATACATGGCTTTAATTTTTCAAAACTTACTTTGATTGGAAGAAAGCAAATATAACTCCTTTATTTACAACAGGAAGGAGACAAAGCAAGAAACTACAGGCCTGTTAGTTTAACATCTATCATTGGGGAAAATGACAGAAGCTATTGTTAAAGAAGTATTAACAAGGCACTTGGATAAGTTCAAGGTAATTGGGCAAAAGTAACAGTTTTACAAAAGGGAAATCATGCTTAACCAATCTATTGGAATTCTTTGAGGAAGTAACATGTGTCGTGAATAAAGTGGAACCACTGAGGAACCAGGACAGATGACTGCATGGCTCAACAGTTGGTGCAGTAGGAAGGGTTACAGATGCCTGGCTCACTGCAACTGTTTCTGGGTAACGTGAGATATCTACAAGTGGAACAGTCTGCACCTGAACCAGAATAGGACCAACATCTTTGTGGGAGGGTTTTACTATACTGTTGGGAGGAGTTTAAAACTAGTTTGGTAGGGATGGGAACACAAGTACATGAGGTCAAGAGTGACACAACATACCTTAGATAAGGAATCTAGGCGGAGGGAATTCAGACTGATTGACTCACAAGTGAGTAAGGGAGGCTGGGCGGTCACACCTCTAATACTCCTAGCATTAAAGTAGAACCGGATGAGTTAAGGGCATGGATTGACACATTGCTGCTATCACAGAGATATGACTGAAGGATATAGTTTAAAGAGTTTAGAGGGGGAAGATTTCTTGAAATGTATTCAGGAGAGCTTTTTCTATCAACATATCAACAAATAATGTGACTCCACTGCCTCTTATCCTCCCCACTCCTGTCCTGTCTGAAGATCTCATATTCAGGAATCTTGAATTGTCAGGCGTGTCCCTCCTCCAGTCATATCTCTGTGATAACAGCAATGTGTCAAGTTCCTAGGAGTGACGATCAACAATCTGCCCTGGACCACCCACATTGATGCAATGGACAAGGCGGCACAATAACACCTCTTCTTCAGGAGGCTACAGAAATTTGGCATGTCCATAAGGACCCTCACCAACTTTCATAGATGCACCATAGAAAACATTCTATCTGGAAGCATGAGATAACAAGGTGTAGAGCTGGATGAACACAGCAGGCCAAGCAGCATCAGAGGAGCATGAAGGCTGACGTTTCGGGCCTAGACCCTACAGCAACTGTTCTGCCCAGGACCAAAAGAAACTACAGAAAGTTGT
>NW_025974825.1:4514-6128 GCF_021869965.1 Rhincodon typus
CTTTTCTGGGTTGAATTCCATCTGCCACTTCTTTGCCCAGCTCTGCATCCTGTCAATGTCCTGTTGCAACCTACAACAGCCCTCCATACTATCCCCAACTCCACCAACCTTCATGCCATCATCAAACTTACTAACCCACCCTTCCACTTCCTCACCCAAGTCATTTATAAAGATCACAAAGAGCAGAGGCCCCAGAACAGATCCCTGCAGAACACCACTGGTTACCGAGCTCCAGGCTGAATACTTTCCATCTACAACCACCCTCTGTCTTCAATTGGACAGCAAGTTTTGTATCCAGACAGACAAATTTCCCTGAATTCCATGCCTCCTTACTTTCTGAATGAGCCTATGCTGGGGAACCTTATCAAATGCCTTGCTAAATTCCATATACACCACGTCCACTGCTCTGCCTTAATCAATGTGTGTTGTCACATTCTGAAAGAATTCAATAAGGCTTGTGAGGCATGACCTGCCACATTCTCCAGGGTGGGACTCGAACCCATGTCCCCAGAACATTGGCGTGGCTGTCTGGATTTCTATTCCACTGATATCTCCACAACATCATTACCACAATGTGACACCAACCTCTCAACTATAACCCAAATGGCTTCACAGCCAATAAAGTGTTCTGTTGAAATGTAGTTACTGCTGCAAAATGGCAAATGGAGCAGTCAAACTGTACACAGGAAAATCCCACAATTTGCAATGAGACAACAAGCATTTACTCTCCTTATATGATTCTGGCAGCCGGTGATAAGCGATGTTCCACAAGGGTCAGTGTTGGAACCACACCTTTTCAGTTTATGCTTTAATGATCTAGGTGAAGTAGCTGAGGGCATTCAGGTTAAGTTTGCAGCCGATACAAAGATAGGTGGAGGGACAGGTAGTATTGAGGAGGCGGGGAGGCTGCAGAAGGATTTGGACAAGTGAGGAGAGTGGGCAAAGAAGTGGCAGATGGAATACAATGTTGGAAAGTGTGAGGTCATGCACTTTGGTAAGAAGAATAAAAGCATGGACTATTTTCTCAATGGGGAGAAAATTTAGAAGTCTGAAGTGCAAAGAGATTTGGGAGTTCTAGTCCAGGATTCTCTCAAGGTAAACTTGCAGGTTGAGTCAGTAGTCAGGAAGGCAAATGCAATGTTGGTATTTATTTTGAGAGGACTTGAATATAAAAGCAAGGATGTACTACTGAGGCTTTATAAGGCTCTGGTCAGGCCACATTTGGAGTATTGCGTGCAGTTTTGGGACCCATATCTCAGGAAAGATGTACTGGCCTTGGAGCGGGTTCAGTGGAGGTTCATGAGAATGGTCCCAGGAATGGAAAGTTTAACATATGAGGAACGTTTGAGGACTCTGGGTCTTTACTCATTGGAGTTTAGAAGGATGAGGAGGGATCTAAATGAAACTTTCAGAATACTGAACGGCCTGGACAAAGTGAATGTTGGGAAGATGCTTCCATTGGTAGGAGACGCTAGGACCCAACACGGTACAGGCCCTTCGGGAAGACCTTTTAGAACGGAGATAAGGAGAAACTTCTTCAGCCAGAGAGCGGTGAATCTATGGAATTCACTGCCACAGAAGGCTGTGAAGGCCAGGTCATTGAGTACATTTAAG
>NW_025974825.1:6138-8267 GCF_021869965.1 Rhincodon typus
TGATAACATGGCTTGGGGTGTGGGGGTTGGGGTAAGGACATGGGAGAAGGTGCTCAGGCCCTAAAATTATTGAACTCTGTATTGAGCCCTGAAGGTTGCAGGGTTCCCAAGCAGAAAACAAAGTGTTCATTTTAAAATAGCATATGTGGTGCCAGTCAAGCGGGCTGCTTTGTCCTGGATGATGTCAAGCTTCTTGAGTGTTGTTGGGGCTACACCCATCCAGGCAAGTGGGAGTATTCCATCACACTCCTGACTTGTGCCTTGTAGATGGTGGGACAGGCTTTGGGGAGTCAGAAGGCGAGTTAACTTCTTTAACTCCTCCCACTTTCTCCGAGTGAAAGCTGTACCATGGGTATCCACATGGCTCCCAGTTATCCCAGTCTCTTTTTGGGGGATGTGGAACATTCCCTGTTCCAGTCCTACTTGGGCCCTCATCCACAACTCTTTCTCAGTACTTGATGCTGTCATCAGTGCTGCTTCCTGCTCTCACCCAGAAATGGAAAATTTAATCAGCTTTGCTTCTAATTTCCTTCCCTTGCCTTCACCTGGTCCACCCCTAACTCTTCCTTTCCCTCTCTTGACATCTCGGTTTCCATTTCTGGGAATCGGCTACACAAATATTTATTAAAAACCCACTGACTGCCACAGTTACCTCGACTAAATCTCCTCACATCCTCCATTCTTTCACCCAGTTTCTCCGTCTCTGTCACATCTCTTCTGATGATGCTACCTTCTTCTCTGCAATTCTCCCACATTTTGGTTGGCAGGGTCCGAGCCATGTCCGACCCCTCGCCACATCTCTGCCCTCAGCCCTTCCCCTCCATCCCAGGACAACAATAGGGTTCCCCTTCTCCTCACTTTCCATTCTCCCTAGTCTCCACAGCCCAAGGATCATCCTTCACCATTTCTGCCACTTCCAGCAGGATACCACCATCAAACACCTTCCCCTCTCTTCCACTGTCAGCATTCCACAGGGATCATTCCCTCTGTGAACCCCCCAATCCACTCCTGCACCACCCCTAACACTTTTTCCCTCCCCCATGACAAATTCCCATGCAGTCACTGAAGGTGTAACACTTGTTCTGTCACCTCCTCCCTCCTCACAGTCCAAGGTCCCAAACACGCCTTTCGGGTGAAGCAGTGTCATACTTGTATTTTTTTAAGTATAGTATCTTACAGTATTCACTGCTCACAATATGGTCTCCTTCACATTGGGAAGACAAAGTATCTGTTCTCCATTTTTCTTACACTCCTCCTCCCCCACTTGTTTTGTCTTTTTTGTATTTTCAACTCCACCTGTTAGGAGACATTATTGTACACCTCTGGAGCAGGTGAGACTTGAACCCGAGCCTCCTAGAGAAGTAGAGGGGACCCATTCTCTCCCTTTCACACCTTAATTCACAACAAATTTACATTTTTTTTCTCTTCCACAACCATTAACTACCTTTTACAATGGGTCTCTGCTTATTAATAGTATTCCCGAAAACATCTTTCAACACATGTCAGTTCTGAAAATGTCAAAATGGATTGAAAGTGTTAACTCTGTTTCTCTCTCCACAGACACTGCCACACCTATTGAGTTTCTCCAGTTTTCTCTGGGTTTGTTTCAGGAGCTGAGCTACTCACAGTAGAATTAAAACACAAGTAGGCCATTCAACCCCTTGAGCCTGCTCCACCATTCCAGATCATGGCTGACTATCTGCCACAACACCTTATTCCCATGTTGTCCCATTTCCTTTAATCTCTTCCATATCTAGAAACCTATCAGTCTCTGTCTTGAACATACTCAATAACTGAGGCTACACAGCACCCTGGGGTAGAGAATTCCAAGGATTCATCTCCGTCTGAGTGAAGAGGTTCCCCCACATTTCATTCCCGAATGGTCTGCCGCTTATTCCACAAGCAGGGAAACATCTTTTCTGCATCTACCCCGTCTATTGATCACTTTAAGAATCATGGAAGTTTCTCTGAGATTGCCTCTCATTCTTCTAAAGTCCAGGCCCCACCTCCTCAAATGCTCCACATTGGACAGTCCCACTCTACCAGGGGTTAGAACATAGAACATAGAACATAGAACATTAAAGCGCAGTACAGGCCCTTCGGCCCTCGATGTTGCGCCGACCTGTGAA
>NW_025974826.1:0-8266 GCF_021869965.1 Rhincodon typus
GCTGTGTTCATCCAGCTCTACACCTTGTTATCTCAGATTCTCCAGCATCTGCAGTTCCTGCTATCTCAGCTCAAGAACAGATGGGTGAGCTGGTAATCATTCATAAAATTTTTTGGAGTCCTCAGACTCCTGGGTTAGAGAATATTCTGCACCCTTAGTTGTCTTATCTGTTAGTACTGTGTGCAGCATCCAGGTCGTCCATCTCTCAGTCTCTGCTGGAATTTTCATGCTTGCCTCCTACAGGAAAAGCTAATAGAGCCTTGTCCTAGGGTCGGTTGGCATCACCCTGCATGCTCCCATTCTCAGCATCTTGCACAGTTGTAGCCTGTTTTAGCAGCATGGTGGAAGCAGTTGGTGATCATGGCTTTGGTCATCATCTTCATGACTCCTTCATCATGAACATGGCCTCTACAATAGATGGATCGTACTTCTGCTTCTTATTGACGACTTGATAATGTGAGAGATCAACTACTATCAGTAGTTTGTTTTTTAATTTCCTATGATCCATTGGCTGGAGCTTGACCATGGTGTTGGGAGGCAAAAATGTCAGTTTCACATTTTTGATGACAGAGTATGCAGCACAGTTGTTTGTAAGGACGTAAATCTTCCTTTTCTTCTGCTAGTACATTTTGTCCACTTTCCTGATTCATGCCTCAAAAACGCTGGAGGTCAGTCATCGTGGCCATTTTGTTAACTTCATAATGTGTGGTTAGTGCTTTGACATTCTAGAAGCAATGTGGCTTCTTGGACCTGTGTCAGCCATCCCTTAAGGGAAGAAAATATGCCTCCTTACCTGGTCTGGCCTACATTTGAGTCCAGATCCACAGCAATGTGGTTGACTTTCAGCTGCCCTCTGGGCACTTTGGGATGGGAATTGAATGCTGGCTTAGCTAATGACATTTTCGTGCCTTGAATGAATTAACAAAAAACTCCTGAGTTTCTCCAGCACTTTCTATTTTTAATTTAGATTTCCAGCATCTGCAATATCTGGGGCTTTTTTTTACAGCTGTCCAGAGTGCTGTCTAAGACTCTTTCTTTCCACACATGCTCATTCTAGACTGTTACTTTCCCTTCTACGAATATCAGTCATGTGATCAGTTACATTATGACTTATATCATAGAATCCCTACAGTGCCGAAGCAGGCTATTCAGCCCATCAGGGGATCTCCACTGACTCTCAGAAGACCATCCGACCCAGATCCACCCTACTACCCTATCTCCGTAACCTTGCATTTTCCCTGGCTAAACCTACACTCCCCTGGACACTATGGCCAATCAACCTAACTTGCACATCTTTGGACTGTGGGAGGAAACCGGAGCACTTGGAGGAAACCCACGCAGACACAGGGAGAATGTGCAACCTCCACACAGTCAGTCCCCCTAGGGTGGGATTGAGCCCATGTCCCTGGCACTGTGAGGCAGCAGTGCTAACCACTGAGCCACCATACTGCCCATATATGATTCCCATTACAACACCTGTCCGTCCAATTTTTCTATACTTGCTCTACATTAGTCGAGAAATTCACTTTTTAAAATAATCTATCCAAGTAAGTTAATGTCATTCATATAATAATTAACATAATAGTGGTAATAATAATTACTATTAACCATAGTTATACTAATTCCCCATTTCCTCAAAAGTCCAAACCTCAGAGTTTGAGATGAGCTGGAACTCTGACTGGATAACCCAATCTCTTTTGTTTGAGTTCAACATGAGGGTCTTGATGTTGTACTGTATCTAGAAAAATTCTACCACTCTGTACACTGCCTGAAAGTCAGTAAATTCTCAGCCCTCACATTGACAACCATATGGTCTCCAATTAATTCATCCTTCAAGCCTCTGACCAGCTGCAATTTGCTAGATTATATAAATTCGTTAAAAATTCTCCTAAAAGGAGGTGATGCCCTAGTGTTATTATTGTTGGACCTGATAGTCCAGAGACCCTAGTAATGTTCTGAGGACCTGGGTTCAAATCCCACTATGGCAGATGGTGGAATTTGAATCAAATGAAAAAAATCTGGAATTAAGAGTTTGATGTTGACCATGTATCCATTGTCAGGAAAAACTCATCTGGTTCACTAATGTCCTTTCGGAAAGGAAACTGCCATTCTTACCCGGTCTGGCCTACTTGTGAACTCCAGACCCCCAGCAATGTGGTTGACTCTTAAACTGCCCTCTGCGCAATTAAGAATAGGCAGTAAATGCTGGCCAGGGCAACAATGCCCTCATCCCATGAATGAATGACAATGCAAAAATGCAAAGATTACCAATTAGATACTGCCCGTTCTATCACTTTTGGAGCCAAAGCACTCACTGAATACTTTAATCAATACATCAACTCTATTGTTATTCCATATTTTCTCTCGGTGGAATTCAGCTACTTGTCTTAAAACATACAACAGTTGTTGATTTAGTGGTGCTGTTCCTTTGCCTGAAGATGTTCTTTAGTGCTGAAACGGTCTCTTCCAAAGCACCCACTCCTTGCCTCTCTGTGGGACTTCTTCATTATCGAATGGTTGAGGTAATGGCATGGTTTCTACTGGAGCTCCATTCCTATGGAGTATCATGCCTGACTGACCTGACTACTTTTCTTTTTGTCAAGGCATTTGACCCTGTGTTTTTACTCACATACAGTATCGCCTGTACTTGGATAGGCCTCAAAATATTCTGAGGTTCTTTTCCCACCCTTGGTTTCTTTCTTTTCTTTGGAGTTTTCTCCTTTCTCACTTTGTTCTGTTTCTTAAAATCTTCCGAGTTTGTGTTCTGCCGTCAGAGTCTTCCCTTTACAGCTATATCCCTTGGATTCCTTTTCAGCTACAGATCCTGCCTCTGGAGTTTTATATTCCTTATTTGCCACCATGCTTTATCTCATGTTTCAAAGCTAATACTGTGACCTGCAATTGAGATACGAGCCTGGAGTATTGTGGGTTGTGGGTTTCTGTATATTGAGGAACAGATTTACGTTCTCATTGAATATTGACATTTGGTTTCCTGGTTGAAAATACTTCCTCACTCTTTACGTTTTTGATCCGGTGGTGGTGGGCTGGCTTGGGGGTCAGACCAGGTGACTTGGGAAAAGGTGAAGTGGTTGCCAGTTCCTGAGGTGTGTTGGCTGAAAGCCTGCTTGGGGGCTCCATCAGTACGTTCAGATTTTAAAAATAAAGATTTAAACATAAAACTTCCCTTCTGCTTTCACCCCATCCATTGGCTCAGTTTGTTTCACCTGATGCCCTAGACCCACGACTGTGGTGACCACACCAATGCCAACCTATGCTTCTGTACCTATCACAATGGCACGTGATAGCCCATACTCCCTTTCTAGCTTCACTCTTTCCCTATGGCTCCTCATACCGAATGTGATCCTGTGGAGAGGTTATGGGCCCTGACAACATTCCGGCATTAGTACTGAAAAACTGGCCATATTTCTGGCCAACTGTTTTAGTGCAGCTGCAATCCTGGTATTTACCCAACAATGTGGAAAATTGGCCAAGTATGTCCTGTGCACAAAAAAAATGTGAAATCCGACCTGGCTGATTACTGCCCTATCAGTCTAGTACCTGTCATCAACAAAATGATGAAAGGTGTTGTCGACAATGCTATCAAGCGCACTTGCAAAAGAAAATCTGATCATTGAATACTCAGTTTGAGTTTTGCTGGAGTCCTGGCCTCATTTCAGCCGCAGTCCAAATACGAATAAAAGAACTTAACTCTAGAGATGAGGTGAGAGTGATAGCCCTTGACATCAAGACAGCATTTAACCAAATATGGCATCAAGGATCTCTAATGAAACTGAAGTCAGTGGGAATCAGGGAGAAAACTGTTAGTTGGAGTCATTTCCTAGCACAAAGGAAGATGGTTATGGATTTGAAGGTTTGTCATCTCAGCACCAGGACATCACTGAAGGAGCCCTTCAGGGTGGTGATGTAGACCAAACCATCTTCAGATGCTTCATCAATTCTATTATCATAAAGTCATAAGTAAGGATGTTAACTGGTTATTCACAATATTCAGCACTGTTCATGACATCTCGTATTGAAGCAGACCATATCGTATGCGGCAAGACCTAGGCAACATATTGGTTTTGGCTAACAAGTGGGAATTGGCATTCATGTTTCAGAAGAGCCAGGCATCTTACTGGAGATGATCTCCAGAAGAGAGAAAATAACCATTGCCACTTGATGTTCAATGCTGACTTCCTTCATTATCAACATCCTGGTTGTTATCATTGACCAGAAACTGAACTGGAGCAGTCCTTTAAATTCTGTGGCTACAAGACCCCAGTAACTCTTCAGTATGTACAAGGCACAAGCTTAATGCAGTGCTTTCACTTCCCTGCTCCCATAACACCATTTAGGACAAAGCAGCCCACTTATGCTTTCACCCCCTCCATCGGCCTATCTATGCCCACATGATTGGCACCACATTAACCACCTTCAATATTTACTCCCTTCACACTGAGGCACAGTGGCAGCATTATGTGCCATCTACAAGATACACTACAGTTACTCATCGAGACTGCTCTTAAAGCACTTTTGAAACCTGTCCTCTATTACCAAGAAGAATAAGGTCAGCAGAGAGATGGGAACACCACCACCTGCAATTTCTCCTCCATGTCTCACTACTCCAATTTGGAACTATATCACCGTTGTATCATTGTTGGTGAGTCAAAATACTGGAACTACATTCTGATCAGCACTGTGCTTGTCCCCACACCCCAAAGACTGCAGCAGTTCAAGAAGATAGCTCACCACCACCATTTCCACATCAATTAAAGATGGACAATAAATACAGGCCCAGCCAGTGACACCTAAATCCAATGAACAAAAACAAATTAAAATGACCCAAATGTTCTTGATGACCCTATATAGCCCAAATACAATGGATCCAGCACTCTTGCCCTTCCCTGTCCATCCTGAACTGTTGCAATCCATTTGGTGTAGGTAAGTCCATAATGCTATGATGGAAGGTGTTCCAGAATTTTGATCCAGTGACAACAAAACAATGATGATAAAGTTGGGACTACGTGGCTTGGAGGGAAATTTGCATGTGGCGGTGTTCATATGTATTTGCTGCCCTTGTATAACCTATTTGCCGAGGTGGCACAGGGGTGGCACAGGTTACGGGTTTGGAACTCCCCTACTATCTACCTTAGGCAAACCCTCAGGTTGCATGCTGACAGAAATTAAAATTATCTGTTGATTGATGGTGCCACTAAAAAAGCCATTCTCATTGACACAAAGAAAAATCAACACATTTAAATTCCTTCATCCAATTCTTTGCGTTGAAAATATTTCCATTCTATCGACCATTGTAACTGTACAGTAATACTTAAGGACCTTGACATTGCCCAGAAGGAAAGAGCCTACTTGATTGGCACCCAACATGTTCAACATGTGCTCCTTCCACCACTGATGCACAGTAACAGCAGTGTGTACCATCTCCAAGATACACTGCAACAACTAACCGAGGCTCCTTAGGCAACATATTCCAAAGCTGTGAGCTAAGTCATATAGGAAAATAAGCCACATAAGGCAGCAAACATATATGAACACTGCCGCATGCAAATTCCCCTCCAAGCCACATACCATGCTGATTTGCAACTATATTGTTACACTGTCACTGGGTCAAAAATCATAGAATCCCTATAGTGCTGAAAGAGGTCATTCAGCCCACTGAGCCCGCACCGAACCTCTGGAGAGCATCCCACCCAGATCCAGCTCCCTACTCCCGTAACCCTGCATTTACTATGGCTAATCCACCCAGCTTGCACATCCCTGGACACAAAGGACCGTTTAGCATAGCCTAACCTGCACATCTTTGGACTATGGGAGGAAACCAGATCACCTGGCAGAAGCCCATGCAGACACAGGGAGAACGTGCAAACTCCACACAGGCTGACACCCAAGGCTGAAATTGAACCTGGGACCCTAGTGCTGTGAGGCAGCACTGCTGACCACTGAGCCACCATGTTGCCCTTAAAATCCTGGAACTCCCTCCATAACATCGTCGTGGATGCGCCTACACCAAATGAACTGCAACCATTTAAGATGGCAGCTCACTTCAAGATGACAGATCATTCTCAAGGGGAAGTTAGAATGAGGAGTAACTGCAGGCCCAGTCAGTGAAACCCAAATCCCATGAATGAATTTATAAAAATGTCCTATTCCATTGGAATTATGCATAATTGATGTTTTCAAACTGAAGACAAGCTAATAGATGTAATAATATTTTATGATAGTTTGTATGTAAATGTGGTTGCAAGTAGTTTCTCCTCATCACTCCTCATCCATGATTCCACTAGAACAAAACATCTCTGTGGTCTCTCAAGAATGAGTATTTCCACAAAATATTTGCGTCAAGCTGCCTGTAACTAACATTTTAAAGCAAAAAAATGTTCACTTATTAGGAGGTTTTCATGTGGAAGAACATAATTGCAAAAGTCTGCAGTCCCTGTGCCCTGTCCCAAATGAATGGTCAATGGTTAAGAATGCGTTGTTTATTGGCTGGTTTTACACTGCCGCAAATTGCTTCGCACTTCATAGCTAAATTGCAAGCAGTCAATACTGCAGCAAAATGCATTCACCATATAACTGAGCCTGTATCAATATCACACTTTTAATTAAACTAGCGATAAATGACAATATTAGAATAGATAGCCAAACTCTTGGTCAATAAGGTAAGATTTAAGGAGGAAAAAGTGGTGGATTTAGGGAGAAATTTGCAGGGCATAGGCAGCTGAAGGCATAGTCATTAATAGTGGAGCAATTAAAATTGAAATTGTACAAGGGTATAGAACTGGAGATTTGCAGGTATGTTTGAGAGTGTGGGTTGGAGAAGATATTGAGAGATGAGGGCAAGGAGAGATTTGTAAACAAGGACAAACAATTTTAAAATCAAGACTTTGATTAACTGGGAACCAATGTTGATCAGTGTGCTCAGGGGTGATAAGTGAATAGAAGTTGGTGCAAGCATGGGCATAGATGGCAGAGTTTTGGGTCACCTTCAGTTTATTTTTTTTTGATTTGTTTTGAGTTATTATTGTCACATGTATGTAGGTACAGTGAACAGTTTTGTTGTGCATGCAGTACAGGCAGATCATACCATACAAAGTGCATGAGGGCAATAGAACAAAGTGAAGAATACAAGGTTACGGCTGCAGAGAAGGTGCACGAAGAGCAAATCAACATTAAATTTAAAATTTGAGAGGTCCATTCAGAAGTCTGATAACAGCGGAGAAGAAGCTGTTCTTGAATCTGTAGGTACATGTGTTTAAGCTTCTGTATCTTCTGCCTGACGGAAGAGATTGAAAGAAACAAAGGGATGAATGAAGGTTTCAGCAGAGAAATGAGCAGAGGTAGGGGTGGTGTCAGATGATGGTACAGAAGTGGAAAAATAGACACTGGGGCTGCTGGGGATATATGATTGAAAGTTCATCTTGGGGTCAGACATGACACCAAAGACGCAAATATTCTGCATCAGCCTTTGACTTTTGCCCAGAAATGGAATGGACTTGGTAGCTAATGAATAGAAATTGTGGTGAAGACTGAAAACAAATAGCTTCAGTCTTCCCAGAGTTTAATTGGAGGCAAAACTGCACATCCAGTATTTGATGTCAGCAAGCAGCCTGATAATTTAGTCACATTGGAAAAGTTGTGAGAGCTGGCAATGGAGTATGTTATCCTAGCTGATGGTATTACTGGAAAAGTCAGATCCCAGCAGAAATTTAGATTGATAAAGTATATTTTATAGTATATCGGGTAGGCGATGGCCTAGGGGTATTATCACTAGACTATTAATCCAGAGACCCCGTAATGTTCTGGGGACCTGGATTCGGATCCCGCTGTGGCAGGTGGTGGAATTTGAATCCAATAATAATCTGGAATTAAGAATCTAATAATGACCGTGAAACCATTGCCAAGTGTCAGGAAAAACCTATCTGGTTCACTAACATCCTTTAGGGAAGAAAATCTGCCATTCTTACCTGGTCTGGCCTACATGTGACTCCAGACCCACAGCAATGTGTTTGACTCTTAACTGCCCTCTGGGCAATTAGGGATGGGCAATAAATGCTGGTCCAGCCAGCAATGCCCATATCCCATGAACGAATAAAAAATTTTTTTATCAGAGATAGTAGGAACTGCAGATGCTGGAGAATCTGAGATAACAAGGTGTAGAGCTGGATGAACACAGCAGGCCAAGCAGCATCATAGGAGCAGGAAGGCTGACGTTTCGTTCTGATGAAGGGTCTAGGCCCGAAACATCAGC
>NW_025974827.1:0-8265 GCF_021869965.1 Rhincodon typus
TGATGCTGCTTGGCCTGCTGTGTTCATCCAGCTCTACACCTTGTTATCACATAAAAGATTGTTTAGCTTTCCTTTAAGCCTTTTTTTTTTGAAGTCCTTTTGTTCTATATATTTGTTCACAAGGTGTCAGTATCACTTAGTAAGCCATCATTTGTTACCATTCTTAATTGCCTTCGGAAATTGATGGTAAACTGACTTCTCGAACTTTGAATCCTTGGGATGTGAGGACATCTACATTTCAGTTAAAAAGACCTTTAACTCCAACCTAATGCGGTCCCACTATTCCATTACAGTACATCTAGTTCTAATTTCCCATTATAAATGGCAACAGCAAAAACCTTCACACGAAGCAATGCATCAGTTTTACAAGAAAATAACTAATTGTCCTTGTGCATATAGTTAGTGTCTGAGGATGCCTTACATAGTGCTTGTTTCATTTTGTTATTTCATGGGATATTGGCATTGCTGGCAAGGCCAGCATTTATTGGCCATCCCCAAGTACTTGTGAAAATGATGTAAAGAGAGACCGACTTCAATTACTACAGCCTTACAGTGCAAGTACACTCAAAGTGGCATTAGGGAGGGACTTCCAAGATTTTGACCCAACAATAGTAAAGGAATGGTGATGTACTTCCAAGTCAGGATGGTGTGCAATTTGGAGGTGAACTTTCAAATGATGGTTTTCCCATGTATACCTACTGCTCTTGTTCTTCTGGGCGGTGGAGGATGCAGGTTTGGAAAGTGATTTTGAAACGGTCTTGGCAGGTTGCTGCAGTACATCTTTCGGGTGCACACTTTTGGTACCATGTGGAACTTTGTTGAACGCTTTGCTGAAGTCTGTATAGCCAATGTCAACCGCTCTGCCTTCATCAATCTTCTTTGTCACCTCTTCAAAAATCTCAAATCAAGTTAGTGAGACATGAGATCCCATGTACAAAGCCACGCGCTAGTCATTACCCCTAGTCAGTTGTTGCCTTTCCTAAGTCCTGTCCCTCCGAGTTTCTTTCAACTTAACCACCACTGACGTCAGGCTCACCAGTCTATATATCCCTTATTTTTCCTTGCCAGCTTTCTTAAATAGTGGCACCACACTAGCCAACCTACAGTCTTGCGGCAGTTCACCCATGGCTATGGATGATATCTCAGCAAGGGGCCCAGAAATCTCTTCTCTCGCTTCCCACAAAGTTCTGGGAAACACCTGACCATGACTGGGATTTATCTACCTTTTTAAATGGCTGGCTCGGCTAAGTTACTCCTCAATAGTAACCTTCACAATTTTGATGGTGAGGTAATTCAGTGGTGGCAATGTAGTGGAAGATTAACAGGAGATGATCATTGCCTGGCACTTGTGTGACAGAAACATCCACTTTTGAGCTCTGGCCTGCTGCATATGGGCTAGGACTGCATAAGAGTTTTGGTTGCCTTATCTGAGGATATATTTGTCATAGAGGCAGTGCATAGGTTGGTACAGAGCTAGTCCCAGTGATGTAAGAACTGTCCTATGAGGAGAGAATGGTCCACTTAGCCTGAATTCACTAGAGTTTAGAAAGATGAGAGGGAATCTGATTGAAACATGTAGAATTCTAACAGGCTAGAGACTAAATCCAGTGAAGGTGTTTTCTCGCACCAGGGAACACAGTCTCAGGGTATGGGGTACTTTAGGACTCATTTAGGATTGAGATGTAGAAACATTTCTTCACTTAAAAGGAAGTGAACCTGTGGAATTCTCTACCACAGAAGGCTGGGGAGACCAAGTCTCTGAATATATTCAAGAAAGAGATAAATTTTTAAGTTTTAAAGGCATCGTGACTCTTGGGGAGAAAACAGGAATATGACATCAAGATACAGGATTAAGCATGTTTGTCGTGAATGGTAAAACAAGCTTGAAGGGCCAAATGGTCTGCTCCACCTTTTACTTTCTATGTAACTGTAGTCAGGGAACAGATCAGTGACAATTCAATTAAATGACAGAGCAGTTTAAAGGATTGAATAGCCTTCACATGTTATTATGAAAAGATTCACTGAATCTTTGGTTCATCACAAAGAAGAACTTTTCCTTGCTGAAGTACGTATAGAATTTTGGACATCAGAGTTTTGTCCTGTGATACTAATACCAATTTGGCAAGTTTTTGTCTAATCAACAATCTTTTTTTCCTGTTCCCAGAGTCTGGTATCAGAAACATTCAATGATTAACTTGTAGTCACTGTACAACTGGGTGAGGTAATGGCATTTTAGCTATTTGGGTCTGCTTCATGCAGCATATTCTGTCCACAGCACCCATTATCAATTGTTTTAATTAGATGGGTTAGTTTGGGAAGTGGAGATTGGGTTGCCTCTGTATTAAGTGAGGTTTATGCATGCATGTACTGTTTACATAGGTTAATAACTTATGAATGAATAATGACTTCAACCTGACGTAACATCTTAAAATGAGAGGAGTGTTAAAGCAGGTCATGGTCGAGGAAACATTTGAAGTCAGTGAGAGAACTAGCAAAATATATTAGGGAAAGAGTTCCAGATATGGAGTTGCATTTAAATATAAAACCAGCACAATTATGGGAAATCCGAAATTTAAAATCAAAATTGCTAGGATTAGCCAATTGGTCACTCTCCACTGGAAAGGGGAAAAAAAAAAATGCAGGTTCTTAGTTTAGAAATCGCCAAACAAGGAATTCATCTAGTTTGGCTTCTACCATCTTAGTATTTGCATGGTATAGTAATAATGAAGTTAAACATAATCTTGGTAATCAATCTGTATTAAGTAGGTGCTTAGGTGGGCAAAAACAAACTAGTCATCGAAAGCTTTGGGAATCAGTTCTAAAGCCACCTGTTCTTCCTCTAAACTTTCAATTCAGTTCATGGTTTGGCTTTTCGATAATGACAAACGGCACAAACAATCATTATGCTTCCAGCTGCCAAAGACTTTGGAAAATTGAAAAATAAGTAGACCATTCAGCTTGTTCTATCATTCAATTTGATCATTGCTGGTTGTCCTCTTCAATGCCACTTTGCTTCATTATTCTCTTCCTTTTGAGGTTATTGGTATCCAGAATCTATAATGTTTTTACCGACTGTGCTCAAAAACTGAGCTTCCATTGGCACCTGGGGTAGGTATTTTCATAGACTGGCGCAAAGGCATTATTGTCAGTGTATAAGTTGCAAATATCAGCCATATAACGTGGCTCCCATTTTGGAGGATCTGGAACTTGTGTTTACAAGGCAAATAACAACACGTATTTCAGCTAGTCATTTCAAATCTATGTTGTAGCACACAGACTCTGAATAAGGAACCGTGAGTTAGAATGTTTAATTTAATGTATAACTATGTACAGAAGTCAAAGTAAAGAGAGGGAAGAAAAATGGAATTAAAGAAGAAATAAAAGGGTGAGAAAGGAAAAAGTTAAAAAGATTAGATTTTCAGAAATAACTATAATCAGTAAGAATGTGACTTTGTACTAGCAAAAAAAATTAATTTCACAGAGGCTGCTTGGCAATAATCAAAACATGTCACACATCCAAACGTTTACTAACATTCGACAGAACAGATCCTAAATTTTTCTGGCAAGTTTATTATGCATATATCATTTAAATACAGCAGCTTCACACACTACCATGTGTTTCCCTCTTCAAAAAATATACAAAGTACCGGTATATTGCTGCATGTTGGGGAACTGAGCAGAAATATCTTATTTCAATTTTTAACTGAGTGTGGATGTATGCGAGACATTGCTATCCAGTTTACTGCCTGTTGGGCCTGTTAAATCATTTTTTACCACTATCAGGGGTCTTGGGCCAAACCTAGGGGGCTAGTTACCACCAACAATGGTCAGTAGCAGCAGTGTGTAGTATCTACAAGATGCACTGCAGAAATTCAACAGGACTCTTCCAACATCATCCTCCAAACCATGACCACTACAATCCAGAAGTATTAGGACAGCAAACTCTTGGGAGCTCGACCATTTGAAGTTGCTGTCCAAGCCTCCCACCATCCTGACTTGGGAAGTATATCACTGTTTCTTCAGTGACGCGTGGAACTCCCTCCCAAACAGGATTGTAGATCTCCCTACAACAAATAGATTGCAGTGGTTCAAGAAGGCAGCTCACTCTGACCTTTAAGCAACCATCCAACCAAATGGATGGACAATAAATGTTGGCCCATTCTGTGAAGCCCAGATTCCTAAATGAATGAATTTTAAAAAAAGAGCACAGGCTGACATAGTCCCATTTTCACATAGAGGATCTCTGCACTGCAGTTATGTAGCGACCATCATGCTAAATCGGACATAGTTTGAACAGTTTTAGCAACTCCGAATCGAGCATTCACACCTGATAGACCGTCAGTAGCAGCAGAATTGTATTTGACCACAATCTGAAACTTCATGGCTCACCACAAACCTTACTCTGCCATCAAGCCAAGAAATTAAACCTGGTTTGATAGAGGGCATACCAGGAACAGCACCAGGCAAACCTGAAAATGAAGTGTCAAGCTGCTAAAGCTACAACACACAACCATGGAATGCCAAGTAATGGAAGCAGAATACTGTAGATAGGGCTAAGCGATCCCAAAATCAACGGATCAGATCTAAGCTCTGAAGTCCTGACACATCCAGTCTTGAATGGAGGTAGACAATTCAACAACTAACACAAAGTGGAGGCTCCACAAACATCTCTGTCCACAGAACATCAGTGAAAAAAGCAAGCCAAGTACTCTCATCAATTGACTCCAAGTGGTATCAAGAAATGAAGACAATTGGTGCAATATCATTCTGGTTCTAGTACTGTAGAGCTGTAGAACTAGCCATGTCCCTTTTCTAAGCTGCTTCAGTGCAGACACAACACCACATCTAACCAATAAGGTGAAAAACTTTCCAGGCACGTCTGTACACCAAAAACAGGAGACATTCAGCCCGGCCAATTACTGCCCTAATTTGATCACCGGTTAAGTGATGGACAGGGTCATTGAAAATCCTATCAAACTGTTTAGCAATAATCAGCTCACTGACATTCAGCTTGTGTTTCATCAATGCCACTTGGCTCTTTATCTCATTAGAACCTTGGTCCAAAAAGCTGAATTCTAGTGGTGAAGTGAGAGACTACCCATGACATCAAGGCAGCGTTTAACCAAGTAGGGCATCTAGGAGCTCAAGCAAAATTGAGTCAGAAGGTATCAGAGGGGAAACTCTACTGGTTCAATTCAGAGTTACTGTAGCCCTAGGATATTACTGCAGTGGTTCCTCAGGGTTAAGACCTAGGCCAACCATCTTCAGCTGCCTCAGGGATGATCTTTCCTTCATTGTAAGGTCAAAGATGGGGATGTTCGCTGCTGACGGCACAATGTTCAGCACAATTTCTGTCTCAAATACTGAAGTCTTCTGTGCCTATAAGCAGCAAGATCTGGATCACATTCAAACATCAAGTAACATTTGTGCCTGGCTATTTATGTCATTGATGTTGTGGAATCATGCTGTTCATGAATTGGCTGCACTGCTTCCCTACCTTATAATAGTCACTATACTTAAAACCACAGACATAGATACTTTGAGAGCATGTGAGATGAACTGAACTGGTATCTAATTATAAGCTCTTTATCACTTGTTAAGTGCTGAGCAACTTCTTCAGATATTGATAAGGCAGTAGCATGGTATTTGCATGCAAACTTTTGTTTCTTATGAT
Organism: Rhincodon typus; assembly: GCF_021869965.1. NCBI lineage: Eukaryota > Metazoa > Chordata > Chondrichthyes > Orectolobiformes > Rhincodontidae > Rhincodon > Rhincodon typus. Next base: position 5,675 of record NW_025974827.1, read on the forward strand.
ACATGGACATCTTTAGTTTAATTTCAGTGTTTTTTTGAAATTTATAATCCTTTGAAGTTTAAAAATCATCTAGGAGATTAAATAAATGGGTTTTAGTTGAATTAGTTTAAATTGGAAATGTTTACTTCATCCAGTATCTTAGTATTTTTCATGTTGCCTTGTTTATTTCTTGGTTTTGTTTTGTTTCCAGATGAACAGGAGGCTCTGAATTCAATTATGAAAGATCTGGCTGCTTTGGGCAGTTGCAGAAAGTTGCTAAATTATGACATCAGCAAAAACAATCAGGTAAGATTTGTGGGAAAGACCAAGCCAACTTTAGTTGAAGTCGTTAAGTCTTGTCAGTATAGTCACCTGAATAATTCATTGAACTAACGCCAAATCTGTTTGGATGTATAATACTTAGTTCAGTACCTCAAATTGTCCCCAGGAACCGTGACTCCTTCAGTCAAAGACACTTTTACTTTATAGAATTGCAATGAATGACTCGTGAAAAAGTTCACTGTTTCACAAGTGAGGATAAAATTTGTTAGGCAAGGGCCTTAAAGCATAAAGAATGATGACAGGTAGGTACAGTAAGGCTTGATCTAATGATCTAAAAGGACTACTTGCATAGCAAATGTCATAACTGGCAAGTGATTGACAGGGCTAAGTGATACCACATCCAGTGAATCCGATCCAAGCTCTGCAGTCCTGCCACATCCAGACTTAGAATCATAGAGTCCCTACAGTGTAGAAGCAGGCCATTCAGCCTATCGAGTTCAAAGACCATCCCACCCAAACCCCAGGGGCTGAATGACACATTTCTGATACTGACTTCTTTCACTGGCATTTCCAATTGCAATTACAAGACTAGCCTTGCCTTCTTCTCGACTGGCAGAGGTTTGACTTCCTTGAATTCAAAATGTCAGCCCTCATTTACACATTCATTGCTTTGTCATTCCAATAGCCTTATATCTGAGCCCTTTCTTAGATTCTTCCTTTCGAAGCCTGTGTATCCCCATGCTGTCTGAATTTTCATTGGCGACAGAGTCTACAGCCCTACTCTTGAGCTTCCTCTCTGCATACTTCACCTTTACTTCTGGCCTAAGGTCAGACAACAGTGAGTTGTGGCATGTGGTTAATTGAATGTTTTCTATCGCGGTCTGTATCGCCATGACGTCTTAGTTTAACTAGAGAGGCAGTGCCCTCATTCCCTGTAATCTCAGTTACTACTTTGATTTGTGACTTGCAGGGTTACTGCCAATTCAAGTCTTAGGAGAATGTTCAGTGCTGTTTCTTATGGGTGCAGCACTCAGGCATTCCACAGTGTACTTTTAATCTTGATTTATTTTGGAGCCTTGTCAAGAATGTCGTAATCATTCTGACTATCAGCAGAGCTGGAAGCTTATAGGCAGTGAATTCTCTGCAATTCAGTTTGCTAATTTAAGTTCATATCCCATCCTCATACCTTTGAGTTCCTCAGTTGGATTTTCAGATCCTTCTTAGTTTTTAAAAGTTCAAAATACTTCTTTCCTCCCTTTTCCATTGTATCATACTTGTCATTCTGTTTTGCACATCAAAGCATTCCTTTGTTATCTATTTCAGTTGACTCTGGCTAGCTTCTCATTGAGGGTGTGTTCCATTTAGAAATGTCATTTAGTGTTTACTGTTATTTTCAATGACTAGCAAAACCCTTCCTCAGCTCTAGAAATAGATCCTCTGGGGAAAAAAAAAATTCTTCTTCAATATATTTTCTGTTTAGTCCATTGCATATGCATGTACGTACATCAGTGTTGACATCTCCCCATTCTTCCTTTTTGATGTCAGATCTGAACATCTGCCTTATTGTTTTGTGCCTTTTTCAAAAATTATACCACCGGCCTCAAACAGCCAATGCTGTGGAAACCCAGCAGCCAGTTAGCGGAACTCTCAGTTTTTTTTTAATCACAAGGGTTAAACATTTCTAGTCACTTTCTGTTCTGCACCCACTAACACCCATCCTCCTGTTCTGGCTCTTTGAAATAGCAGTCATGGTTAGACCCACCTTTTGGCCACAGCTCTTCAGTTCATCTTCCTTGGGTACCTGTCCAACTCCTATTGAAATAAGTATTTATGTTATCAGCTTCCACTACTGTACCGTTTCCAGACAACTGTATGAGGGAAAAGAATTCTCACAGTTGCCAAAGATTTTGAATCAGCAGCCTTTTATAATTGTACCTCTTGCCAGAGGAACTAATTTTTCTTGGTTTACAGTATCTAGATATCACATCTTGAAGCCCTGTATTAGGTCACATGTTCACTCCCTCTGTTCCAAAGAACATCTTGAGAAACAATTAGCGTTTTGATAGCACCTTTACAGCAGTAAAATGTCCCAAGAAGCGTAATCTGACAGAAATTGTAACCGAGCCAAAAGAATTATAAAAATGGTAGATGACAGCTTAGTTGAAGAGGTGGATTTTAAGGAGCAGTTTGCTGGGGGGATGGGAGAGAGGCCTAGAAGTTTTGCAGGGGGAGTTACAGAACTTGTTGGCTTGGCAGCCGAAAGCACACCAGCTCATGGGGTGAGGAACTGAAGATGCTGGAGAATCAGAGATAACAAGGTGTAGAGCTGG
>NW_025974828.1:0-8264 GCF_021869965.1 Rhincodon typus
GCTCTACACCTCGTTGATCAGTTTCCACGCTGTTGAAGGATCAGCAGCACATCGGTTAACAGAATGATCGTGTATTTGAACTTTAATGCATCAAGTTTCAAAATGCCAACACATTGAGGGTAAAATAAAAAATGTGTATCCCTGGTTCCCATTTATTTTTACATGGTATAAAATGCTACCACCCACATATGCAATTTATACATTACAACTGATAGGGTTCGAGGTCCTGTATAAATGGAGCTGTGAATTTGCGTCATTTGCACTTTACCAATGTTCTGAATGTGTCATAATCTCAGAACTGCACATAAAATCATTCAAGACTCTCAAGCACACTCTTACACCCAGGTTGCTTATGAAATTTTATGGAAATCCAATTGCTGTTTTACTTGGGCAGGGGATAGCTGAGTCATTTGTGCCGCAGCCCTACCTCTAGACAGAGGGCCATCACATAAATTAGGTAAAAGTACAGTGCTGCATGCTGAGAGTCATTGCACAATGTATTACTTCAAGTCAGACACTGCATTTTATTATGTCAGTAGTGAGCATTAAGTTGGGGGATATGCAATTTAAAAGGACAAGATCATTATATCATGTAACGCAAACTGTTCTATCACACTGAATTGCAACAATGGTGTGACAGAACTTGTTTCTGTAAACCAACAAGCTACAATTGCTGTCCCACCTTCAGGTCAGTTAGAGGTTAATTGCTGTTAGGCAGATCCTCAGATTAATTAAATGTCAGACTTGCATTTTAAATGTGACTCCTTAAGATGCTGCTTTCTGTTTCTCCCTGGATTAGAATTGCCTTTCTCTATTTTTTTCTATCCTTTATTTTTAGCTATGACACAGAATTTGCATGTGAAGTGAAACAGGGATTTTTAACAAAAATTTATCGAGATAGTTTGTGATTATTGTTGCAAGTCATAACCCTGCGAATGCAAAGACCACAGTGTGGAACCGAGGAACAACTAAGTGCACATAAAAATATCAAGAATTGTACTTTATTGTTCTAAACATGGAATTATACACACTACAGAGAAAACAGTAGGGAAACCTCAGTGTACATAATCATGTTCTGAGGAAGGGTCACTCGATCTGAAACGTTAATTCTGATTTCTCTCCACAGATGCTGCCAAACCGACTGAGATTTTTCAGCAATTTCTCTTTTTGTTTCTGATTTACAGCATTCTGTTTTTAGATACCAACTCTGTTTGGTCTAGAAGGAGGGGAATCGTTGGTTGTCCTTAAGTACACAGCTTCGTTCAGTTGCAGATTTGATTCTTGTGTAACAGGCCCCTTCAGGTGTGAATTAAATATCTGTGACAAATTTTAATGTACTTTTGTTTGTTGTGCTTTCTTTATAATTAACCAATGATTTGTACGTGATCATTTGATTGTAGATGGCTTGTTTACTACAATTCACAGCTGCCCACATCTTGGGTTTTGGTTTGAATTTTTTTATTTATTTATATTACTATTTTTAAACCTGTCTTTACCTCTGAATCAACATCTACAATGGTCTCATCATTGACCAAGGTCCACTTACATAAAATGACTTATCCACATCTAAACCCAAATACTCAGCATTCCTGCCCTCATTGGTTTCCATTGTGCCCAGTCTCCTGCTGTGGTCCAGTCCATCAGAATGGACCATTGAACACCTAAGTGCTGCATCTGAACCTTCTAATTCCTTTCCAGTTGTGTGGTTAGTGGCTGGTATCAATGAAAGTCACTTTAAAAGTTTGTTGGCTCTGAGAGAAGAAATGGGGAAAAGAGCACAATAACAAAAAGAGAAAAAAAAAGGGAGTGAGGGAAATAGAACCAGAAATTGGGGCATGAGTGCAAAAGAGAATCAAGCTAAGGAGAGAGGGAGAGAAAACCACAAACTGGGAAAGACAGTCTTCACATTGGCCCGTGTTAGGTGCTATTGTATACATTGTTTTGTGGGAATCTAGCAGCTTTTTTTCCATTACCTGTACATCACCTTCCTGAAGCTTGGTATGAATTGCATTATATTTGCTTTAATTTGGTTTAGTAGCTTGCTGTGTATTGCAAAAAGTCATAATATTGTGTGAAAACTTTCATTGGAAGTTATTTATATGAGTTATCACTTACTTGGTATTTCTTGTTGCAATTAATATTGTAGAAATGTCATCAGAAATAGTAAGAACGGCCAATGCTGGAGTCAGAGATAACACAGTGTGGAGCTGGAGGAACACAGCAGGCCAGGCAGCACCAAAGGAGCAGGAAAACTGACATTTCTGGTCGGGATTTTCGGATTTCTGAAGAAGGGTCCCAACCCGAAACGTCAGCTTTCCTGCTCCTCTGATGCTGCCTGGCCTGCTGTGTTCTTCCAGCTCCACACTGTGTTATCTCTTGCAGAAATGTAACAGTAGTTTTTTATTAATTTTTCTTTCTGTAAGTCTTTGTATTTTGCATTTTTTGTTACCTGTTATAAAATAAGGCTCAAATAATTCACAGAATCATAGAATTAATGGAAAAAGGCTGATCAGCCCGTTATGTCTGTGCTGGATCTCTGCGGGAATGAATCACTTAATGCCACTCTCCAGCCTGTTTTCTGTGTCCCTGCATATTTTTCCTTTTTTGTTGGACAACAATCCAATGGCCTTTTGCATGCTTCAATTATCTCTCTCTTCACTCCCCTGACAGCCAGCACATTTCAGATCTAACCACCGGCTGTGTAAGCTGTAGTTCCTCATGTCACCATTGTTTCTTTTGCCATTTACTTTAAATTCATTCCTGCTCATTTTCTGTTCTGCCACCATGGGAACAATTTCTTCGTATTGTGACTTTAAAATATCTCTGTCAAAACTCTCCTCAACTGTCCCTTACACAAAGGGAACGGTCCCAGCTTCTCCAGTCTTCCTACATAATTGATTCAGGATTTTGCTTTGTATTTTCACATGCGCTTTGGAAAAGACTGAGGACACTGTTCATTCTAGGCTGATATTGAACTAAGCTTCTGTGGGATTTGAACCCAGAGTTGCTGACTCCGAGGCAGGGTTTGCTACTTTGTGAGCCACGAGATTTGGTGACGTTGAGACAAGCAACTTAAGAAAGTGAAATGACATTCGTAAACAGTTGGAAAATGTCATGCAATAAACTGTCACATGATCAGATCTCCATGAACAATTTATATTTGGCAGCACTCCCTCCAGCAAATAAATTTGAAAATCCTTGCACTTCCTGTAAATGCTGTCAGCTCACTGGACCTCTGAAATATTCTCCAGTCCCACATTCCCACTGGACAATTACACTCTTTCAATTCTGGCATTCAGTGTTTCCTCTCTTCCTGTGTTCCAGCATTAATGACAGAGTCTTCACTCAATATGCTCCTGAACTGTGGGATTATCTCATCGTGTCCTTGAAATATAGCTCCTTTTATGTTGTAGAACTTTTCAAAATCCTCAGATGTCCCTTTTGAACATGAGCTTGTCTCCTAACTATACATCCACAGCTTTGTGTGGGGTAAAAAGTTAATTAGAACTTTATGCTAAGAATAACAACTGAGCATGGGCACAAGGTGCTATTTCATAGTGACATTAGATCACGTGGAACTTAAGAACGCACCAGTAAGGATCTGAAAGATGTTTTCTCTTATCACGCCCCATTAATGTTTATGTTTAATAAAACTCACTCCAAGTATCAACCTAATCTTATTTTCTGGTGGCAGAAGGTGACCAGACCCACAGAACCAGGACATTACCTGCAGCAGTTGTTCAGGGTAGTGTCCAAGGCTCAACCATCTTCAGCTGTTTCAGTGTTCTTCCCACCATAAGATCAGAAGTGGGGGATATACACTGATGATTGCACAATGTTCAGCACCATTTGTGACTCCACAGATACTGAAGCATTTTGTGTTCATATGTAGAGAATTCTGAACAACATGTAGACTAGGACAGCCAAGTGGCAAGTAGCGTTCGCATCACACAAATGCCAGGAAATGACCACTTCTAATGGCGAGACTTTACCAATTGCTCCTTGATCTTCACTTACATTACCATTGCCGAAATTCCAAATATCAATGTCCTGGATTACCATTGACCAGAAACCGAACAGGACCAACCAATATTATATACTGGGCTACAGAGTATGCCAGAAGTGAGGAATCCTGTGATCACTAACTCATCTCCTATCTCCTCAATTCCTGTTCACCATCTGCAAAGCACAAGTCAAGAGCATGATGGAATGCTCTCCACTTGCCTGCATGGGTACAACTCCCACAACATTCAAGAAGCTCACTCTATCCAGGACAGAGTAGTCTTCTTGGATAACACCATGTCCACCATCTTCAGATTTCACTGTCTTCATCATTGTGGCAATGATGGCACTGTGTATCATTTACAAGATGCACTGCAGTAATGTACAAAGGTTCTTTTGACAACATCTTCCAAGGCCATGACCCCAACTACTTAGAATGACAAGGGTATCAATACACGGGGACACAACCACCTGGAAGTTCTCCTCCAAGCTACTTACCATCTTAACTTGGAACTATGTGAAATTTCCTTCACAGTTGCAGTTCCAAAATCCTAGAACTCCCTTCCTAACAGCACTGGGGAGTTCCTACAGCATGCGGGCTACAGCAGTTCAAGCAGGCAGATCAACACTACCTTCTCAAGAGCAACTGGAGATGAGCAATAAATGCTGGCCTAGCCAATGATGCCCACATTCCATGGACAAACTTTAAAAAAAAACTCATATCTAAATCTGCTTTTTGAAGACGTGGATAAGAAGTGATTCTACAAATAGTTATTTTTCATTCTTACCCTGCATGTGGGCATCACTGGCAGACCGAGAATTAATTGCTTATCTCTCGTTGTCCTTGAAAGTGGTAGTGAGCCTCCTTCTTATCCAGGACTAGTTTGCTTGACTATTTCAGAGGGCAATGTAGACCCCATCACATTGCTGTGAAGCTGGAGTAACATTTAGATCGGACCAGATAAAGACAGCAGAATTCTTCCCCCTATGATATCATGAACAGAGATTCCTTTTTCAAGGGAGTACAGTAGCTTAACAGTTACTATTACTGATATTGGGCAGGAGGGCATGTTGGAAGAATGAGAATTTGCTTATGCATTGTCACTTTGACAACTCTTATTGGTTCTCTGGGTGCAGACACTCCCTATACTACTTGCGTGTGTTTCCTCATTGATACCATTGGTGTCCACATGGGCTGGTGAGGTAACATTAATCTTCCCTTGGGAAATCAAAGTAGTCTGAATAGTGCAAATTCACCCACATAAATGTTTCCCACTAGATTATAAATTGTAGATTAATTTAATGAATTGAATTTAAATTTCCCAACTCATGGACTGGGATTTTAACTCGTGCATCTCAATCACAAGTCCAGGGAAAATATCTGATACGTTTGCGCCAAAGCTAATGAGAAAGCTGGAGAAAAACATGAATGCTCCATGACACAAAAATGGAAATTGCTGGAGAAACTCAGCAGGTCTGGCAGCATCTATGGACAGAATGGGTCACTGGACTTGAGATGTTAACTCTGCTTTCTTTCCACAGATGCTGCTAGACCTGCTGAATTTCTCCAGCAATTTCTGATTTTGTCTCAGATTTTCAGCATCTGCAGTTCTTTGTTTTTGTGTAGTACCCCATGCCAAATGACTCCAATAGTGACAAGCTAAGATTTCTCAGTAATGTTGGATAGCATATTCTGACCAGCCAAATCTATGGATTCTAATGAAAGGTGTAGAATAAATGTATTTGGGACTTGGATTTAACAGAAGCAGATGGATGGAGGCCATTTCTATGAACATACTTGTTTGTAAACAGGTCAGAAAGCCATTTGGAACAGCTACCTAAATGTGTCAATTCTGATAAAGCATGTGATTGTAGCTAGGTGTAGCTTCAAATTCGAGCTTCAAATGTGCACAGCAGTGACTTCTGGAATCAGAGGTCAATACTGTGAAAGGTACCAGCAGCCAATCACCATGTGTGCAATCTCGAGTTGCTGCATATGCATCTGCAGCTTACAGACAGTGTTATGATCAAGTGCCTGGCTGAACCCCTGTAATGTTGCTGGATGGCATGTTTATATCTCCTGGTTTATAACAGGCCAAAATGCTACTACTTTAGTTTAAACTTTGGAACAGAAGTTTCAAGGTTTCCATTCAAAAGAGCCAGGGGTTCAATTCAGAAGGGAGAAAGGTTTCTCCTTCCAGGAGAATCAAGCTTTAGTACACGGAACCAGTCACAATTGTTTTTACTTTGTGGAGTTCAAAGCCAGGAGAGTTTGGAGAGTCATCTTCAAAAACTGAAAATGTTTCGGCAATCAGAATAGTAGAATGTTCATGCCAGCAGTCTCAGAAAGGAATCGTAAAATTATCTCCACGGTCCAAAGAAAATAAACTGGCAGGAGTCAGTTCAGTAAAAATGTAAAATTGAGATGGGAGTGAAATTTCTGTGGACCTGTGTATTTGTAAATGGATAGTGTTGGGGAACAGGTTGGAATTTTGTTTTGCAGTTCATGTTAAGTTCTCTCTAACCATCTTATGGTTATATAGCTTTGTTTTTCTTCCTTTCTGTAATAAACCTATAGTCTGTTGTTAATAATATCACTGGCCTTGTCGAAATATTTTTCAGTGACTAACCACCATACTTACTAACTGCAAAACTTAAACGTGTGATTTATGAAGCCAGGATTCCTTCTGGCACCTGACTTGTACAGTGTTACCACTCATTGGGATCATAACAAGACACATCCAAAAGGTCAAAACTATTGGGCTATGATTTAGCTCCATAATTAGAATCGCACTGGATGCCAATTTTTCTTTTTATGTAATGAAATTCCTTTTAAAGTCTCCACCAGGACCCAGTATGGTGAATCTTTGTAACAATATGATAGTATCTAGTCAATACTTCCTGATTTCTCCTCATTTCGTGTGCTTTCCTTTCTGACCTGACTGGTTGGGTTCTGAATAATAAATGTCCATTTTGAGGAAACAATGAATTTACTTAAATTATCCCAGGCTAAATTTTCAATGACTATTTGGTTCCAACATTTTTAACTACTGTGCAATTGAGTCTATTTTGATTTACAACATCGATCAGATATTGTTTCATGCATATACCATGATCTCTAGATCTGATGATAACCTTATTCCTAACAGAGTTTCTGTTCTGCTTCTTAACTTTTCTTTGTTTCTGCTTGTGCTTGTATTTTAATCCAATAGTGTAAGAATGAGACAGGCACTGTTCTGGTAGCTGGAACCTGAAAGTGTGCTACACCCCAGTTAATTTATTCCATTTCATAACTAGTGGATGGATATCTTGTTACTTCAGTTTGCTTTCAAATTTTACAAAGAACATACTGTCTTCATCTTACTGATCTGTTACTTTGTTGTCATAAGCCATTAGCATTTCAGTTGTTGTTTGCTGTCTCTGCAAGTGAATCCATTAAAAAAAACATGAATAACAAAAATATTCCCCTTCCATCAGCATTTATTTTAAAGGTTTATGGATTAGACAGATTACAATTAATGAAAAGTCAGAAATATTCAATTACTCTAGCACACTATTTCTCCTAAATGAAAGGTGCAGACAGATTCAGTTAGCTCATTTGAAATGTGGGTGTACATGATAAAATACGCGCTAAATAGTCAAGGAATTAAGTAGAAGTAGTTGAGCGCCTAAAAAGAAATAGGTGATACAAGTTAATACTTTCAAATTCTCTATCAATGCAGGATCAAACCTGGGAATACAAATTACCCGATATTCTGAAAAATCAAGAGATAATTCAGGAGTTAGCATCTAGTTAGTCTGACATCATCAGTATTAAGCAAGATACAATCAATGCTTAACTAAAGATTGCACTTGGAACTGTCTCCCAGTAGTTATGCATGCTTCAGATATAGATGACCAAACACTGTTGTGTGACTGAGACAACGGGAGGTTGTAGAATTCAACTGGCAAGAGTTGAGTAGTGTGGGCTATAACTTGACCTTGATATTCTGGGATTTTCCTTGATTATGTTTGATTGTTGAATGTATTGTCATCTCCCAAATCAGTTCCCATTTCAACCAGACATGTGTTCATAGTTTATTCTTTATCATTGGAATTCCATTCCTACTACAGTACAAAAATAGCTCTTACAGGATATCAGAGATAGTTGGAACTGCAGATGCTGGAGAATCTGAGATAACAAGGTGTAGAGCTGGATGAACACAGCAGGCCAAGCAGCATCAGAGGAGCAGGAAGGCTGACGTTTCGGGCCTAGACTCTTT
>NW_025974829.1:0-8264 GCF_021869965.1 Rhincodon typus
CTCAATGGCGTGATCCTGGATCTGTCATTTATGTCTTGTGGGAAGAAACAGGAAAATCTTTCTTTATAAAAAACTGAGGAAGGGTTACTGGACCCAAAACGTTAACTCTATTTTTACCTTCACAGATGCTGCCAGGCCTGCTGAGCTTTTCCAGCAACTTTGTTTTTGTTCCAGTCTTTCTTTATGTTGTGAATCAGATATTTTCATTCTCACTATATTTTCCCACCTTTCTCATCATTACTCTCATCACACTAAGGATGGGAAATTCTGCCCATACATTCAAATTGGGCTTCGATGTCATTAGGAATGTGATGTTATTTGTACATGGCGATGGTATGGTGGCAGCTTCAGTAACTTACTCAAATGGCTGATGACTCAAAGTCATCAGAATCATCGGGACCCCTGTGCTTCTGTGCTAAGCTCCTCTCCTTACATGGTTTTTCATTTTTTTTCATGAAATTTATATTCTTTAAATCAGGATTCCCTCTCATGCTGGAGGAGGTATCTCATTATTTTTCCATCCTCAGGTGTAACAAAGTTCCAGTCAAGCTAACACCACTTTAAGACTTGCCAGAGTATCTGCCACGAGCATACAAATCTTGTGCCTGACCTTACTTGAGAAAGGATTTACAATTCCAGGTCTGCATTCCACTAATTCCATGGAAGAAATCCCTGGTAGAAGACAAAAACATTGTACACGAGTCAAATTTGAAGGCAGGGGTGGGGGGGTGGAGATCACGTAACTTTAAATTTGAAGACAGTTCAAGAGAAATAGGGTTGAGTCAATATCATCAAAACATTAACCAGTCTTTCTCCCTTAGATGCTAATTAACTTCAATGCTATTATAGCACTTGGGGCGAATGGGACCAAAGGTTGTGGGGAGAAAGCAGGATTAGGCTATTAAGTTAGACGAGCAGCGATGATCATGAAGAATGGCAGAGGCTTGAAGGGCCGAATGTTCTATGTTTCTATGTTAACCTGACGTACATTTAGAACATTTTCTGTTGAGGTTGGTTGGCTCGCCAAGCTGGTTTCTTGTTTCGCAGACGTTATGTTACCATGCTGGGTAACATCATCAGTGCAGCCTCTGATGAAGCGTCCGTGTGTTTTCCCACCTGGTTTTTAAACTCTGGAATCTGTTGAGCTGGATTGCCTCACTTCCGGTTTTCCTTTGTAGTGGAGTGTATATGGGGTCGAGTTCAATGTGTTTATTAATAGCATGCTTTGTGGAGTGCCAGGCTTCTAGGAATTCCTGTGCCTGTCTCTGCCTAGCTTGTCCCAGGATTTTGGTGTCGTCCCAGTCAAAATGGTGGTTCAGCATGGTAACGAAACGTTTGCGAAACAGGAAACCAGCTTGGTGAGCCAACCAACCTCAACACCCACAACCTGAGCTACAAATCTACTCCAAAACCTTAGAAACATTTTCTGTTCTTTACAGTAGAAAATACATTAGGACTCAGTGTTGCTGAATACATTGCACTTGCATGATATCCCTTTGTGAATGAAGCACTGAACCTCACAAAGTAAATGGTTTATTGGTTTTGTTAAAATAACAAACAAAGCAAGGTCATGAGTTAAATAAATGTTCATTCACTTGCACCATAAACAATTTCTTACCAAATCACTTTTGATATTTCAGTATTGAAAACAAACCAGTACATACTTTAACCATTAAATGAACAAAATATGTGAAATTGTGGTGCTCTTAGGTAGAATTTAACTTGACCTGTAATGTCAGGGTTTAGAATCTATTATGCTTTTACTGTTTATGAACTTTAATCCTCCACTTTCCCGATAATTATTACCTACTTTATTATAAATGGTATGGACATTTTCCCTGATTGCCTCACAATAACAAATAGACCCCCACTGTAAGAATATAAACAAATTAAAAACAGTACTCAATATTACAGAGCATCACCAATGCTCAGCTCACCTACAATAACTTACATTTACACAACACCTTTAACATAAAATGTCTCAAGATAATTCACTGGAGTGTTATTAAACAGAGGCAATAACAAACTAAGTGACTAATCATTAAGACAGAGCTTGGTCACAGAGGCGGTTGGTAAGAAGTATCATTAAGGAAGGGAGAAAAATAGTGAGATGCAATGGCTTAGGAATTGAATCCCTAAAACATGGACAAAAAGGCTGAATTTCAGAGGTGAGGGTGACTACCCTTAACATCAAGGTAACATTTAATCAAATGGAACACCAATAGAGCTAGTATAATTGATGCAGATGGAAATCAGAGGGAAATATCCCTATTGGTTGAAGTTGTGCTTAGCAGTTGAAAGGTTGTTTGTAGTTATTGGTGACCAACGACATCAGCCCAGGAATTACTGTGAAATTTATCAGGGTAGTCTTTGAGACCCAACCACCTTCAATGGCTTCATCAATTATCTATCCCCTCATAAGGCTTAAAGTTTGAATGTTTGCAACGGATCATTACAATTCACAACCCCTCAGAAAATGAAATAGCCCATGCCTTGTGCAGCCAGAACTGGTTTGAACTGATATAAAGGGCAAATGCTACTTGCCTTATAAGTGGCAGGCAATGACTCTCTCCAACAAGCATGAATTTAACCATGTTACTTGATATTCAATGCATTACCATCGCTGAATCTGCCACAATCAACGTACTGGGGCATTATCATTGACTGGAATTTTGACTGGACCACATGAATGCTGTGATTAGAAGAGAAGGTCAGAGGCTGGGACATCAGTAGCAAACCTCTTGATTCTCAAAAACATCTTGACTAAGTCTGGAGAATGACAGAACACTCTTCATTTTGCCTGGATGAGTACCTAGCCAATAAGTTCAAGAAACATCCCAACTGCTGAAATCTGGCCCTTTGTTCAATTGTAGAGTGTTCAAGTTGAAAACAATATTGGTAACAGACTGAAAAGGAGTGTCATTCCTGACACAGAGTTCACACCAGCGCCTTCAAAATCAGGCATGTCTAATAAATTCCCAGACAATCCAAGAAGGTGGAATAATTAAATTAGTGTCAGAGGCTAAGGAATTAAAAAGAAGGATATATCCCCGCCCATGGTCACCCATGACCGATACTATAAAGTGTGCTCTTAAGTACCCTGGGTTAGTGGGCCATGGTGCTCATTTTAAAATTATCCACTGACATTTGTTTTCTACGTCATGCATGCAGGTTTGACATTTTGCTGAAGAATCAATGCCTTTTGGGGAGAACATTGAAAAAATCAAGAAATAAAAATGGGATGTCTAAGCCCCAGCTCTTGATGTTCTATCAATGGTCCCACTTCATTTGGAATTGGGCAACTTTGAGCAGCCCTCCTATAAGGCACAAGTTGCTTGTCCTATGGGAGATGATTAATTGGGAAAAATCAACCGAGCTTTAATTTGTGTCCCCTGCCAGGCATTCAATAATTGAAGAAGTCCCGTTCCCATGTTCTTCCTGTCCTCCCAGCTGGAGGAGGATGTGTGGTGGAAACTTTGGCAAGCAAAACAGTTAAGGATCTCTTGAACTGATTTGGCAGAACAATCAGTAAAAGATTACATTCTTTTATCTTAGGCATAGAACATCAAAGAAATAACCACAGAAATTTGAACACAGATCAAATAATTTTGGTTGCTGTAACTTTCATGCTCCACACATTTTAACTTTACAAATTCTAAAGTAAAAACAGATTTCTGAAAAGAGTGAAGATATTTTCTTATCAGAGATGTATTGGCCTCTGGGGTAAGTGGGACTTGAACCTATGCTTCCTGGTCCAGAGGTAGGGACACTATCACTGTACCATAAGAGGTCCCACAGCCCAAAAAGAGTGGATCAAAAATGGTTCATTCACTTCAGCTGTACCTAAAACTAATCAACTAAGCTTCTCCTGCGACATAAACTTCAAACATAGCAAACCTAAATGGAAATACATAAATCATATAGAGATAGTAGGAAGCTGGAGAATCTGAGATAACACAGTGTAGAGCTGGATGAACACAGCAGGCCAAGCAGCATCAGAGGAGCAGGAAGGCTGACGTTTCGGGTCGACCCTTCTTCAGAAATGGGGGAGGGGAAGGGGGTTCTGAAATAAATAGGGAGAGAGGGGGAGGCAGATAGAAGATGGATAAAGGAGAAGATAGGTGGAGAGGAGACAAACAGGTCAAAGAGGCGGGGATGGAGCCAGTAAAGATGAGTGTAGGTGGGGAGTTAGGGAGGGGATAGGTCGGTCCAGGGAGGATGGACAGGTCAAGGAGGTGGGATGAGGTTAGTGGGTAGGAGATGGGGGTGGGGCTAGAGGTGGGAGGAAGGACAGGTTAGGGAGGCGGGGACTAGCTGGGCTGGTTTTGGGATGCGGTCGGGGGAGGGGAGATTTTGAAGCTTGTGAAGTCCACATTGATACCATTGGGCTGCAGGGTTCCCAAGCGAAATATGAGGTGCTGTTCCTGCAGTTTTCGGGTGGCGTCATTGTGGCAATGCAGGAGGCCCAGGATGGACATGTCGTCCAAGGAGTGGGAGGGGGAGTTGAAATGGTTCGCGACTTCCTACAGACAAAGGGGGTGGCCATGGGTACCTGAATGGGCCCAAGCTATGCCTGCCTCTTTGTAGGATACGTGGAACAATCCATCTTCCAAAGCTACACTGGCCCAATCACCCACATCTTCCTCCGTTACATTGATGACTGTATCGGCGCCGCCTCGTGCTCCCACGAGGAGCTCGAACAGTTCATCCACTTCACTAACACCTTCCACCCCAAACTTAAGTTCACCTGGACCATTTCTGATACCTCTCTCTCCTTCCTGGACCTCTCTGTCTCCATCTCTGGCATCCACCTGGAAACTGATATCCATTTCAAACCTACTGACTCCCACAACTAACTAGAATACACCTCCTCTCACCCACCTTCCTGCAAAAATGCCATCCCCTATTCCCAATTCCTTTGCCTCCGCCGCATCTGCTCCCGGGATGAGGCATTCCACTCCAGGACATCCCAGATGTCCTCTTTTTTTCAAGGACCGCAACTTCCCCTCCACAGTGGTCGAAAATGCCCTCGACTATGTCTCCCGCATTTCCCGCAAGTCATCCCTCACACCCCCTTCCCGCAATAACAACCAAAACAGAATCCCCCTCGTCCTCACGTACCACCCCACCAACCTCTGAATCCAACGCATCATCCTCCGACATTTCTGCCATCTGCAATCTGACCCCACCACCAAAGTCAATTTTCCCTCCCCACCCTTATCTGCTTTCCGGAGGGACCACTCTCTCCGGGACTCCCTTGTCCGCTCCATACTCCCCTCCAGCCCCACCACCCCCAGCACTTTTCCCTGCAACCGAAGCAAGTGCTACACCTGCCCCTACACCTCCCCCCTCACCCCCATCCCAGGCCCCAAGAAGACCTTCCCACATCAAACAGATGTTCACCTGCACATCTGCTAATGTGGTATACTGTATCCGCTGTTCCCGATGTGGCCTCCTCTACATCGGGGAAACCAAGCGGAGGCTTGGGGAACACTTTGCGGAACACCTATGCTCAGTTCGCAACAAACAACTGCACCTCCCAGTTGCGAACCATTTCAACTCCCCCTCCCACTCCTTGGACGACATGTCCATCCTGGGCCTCCTGCATTGCCACAATGACGCCACCCAAAAGCTGCAGGAACAGCACCTCATATTTCGCTTGGGAACCCTGCAGCCCAAGGGTATCAATGTGGACTTCACAAGCTTCAAAATCTCCCCTCCCTCGATCGCATCCCAAAACCAGCCCAGCTAGTCCCCGCCTCCCTAACCATTCCTCCCACTTCAAGCCCCACCCCCATCTCCTACCCACTAACCTCATCCCGCCCCCTTGACCTGTCCGTCCTCCCTGGACCGACCTATCCCCTCCCTAACTCCCCACCTACACTCACTTTTACTGGCTTTATCCCTGCCTCTTTGACCTATCTGTATCCTCTCCACCTACCTTCTCCTCTATCCATCTTCTATCTGCCTCCCCCTCTCTCCCTATTTATTTCAGAACCCCCTTCCCCTCCCCCATTTCTGAAGAAGGGTCTCGACCCGAAATGTCAGCTTTCCTGCTCCTCTGATGCTGCTTGGCCTGCTGTGTTCATCCAGCTCTACACCGTGTTATCACATAAATCATACCTCAGTTTCTACCTCCAGTTTTCCCAACTCTTTTGCATTTTCTTCTTTTCAGGACATAACTAAATTATCTAATGATATTTCTATCCATGCAGTACAAAATTCAAATTGAGCTCCGGTTCAATAATTTGAAATTTCAGATTTGAGGAGTGAAGATACAAAGATTAAAAATACTAAAGCAAAGTGAGCCCTATTGCAGTATTCACCTTATTGTTCCTTTATTAGCTTAAGCCTGACCAACCAAATCATCTAATTAAAGTACTCAGTATGCCAAACTTCATACCAAATTCAATGGACATTTAATCAAAGGTCTTCAGGAGATGTTAACATGAGCAGTCAGTCATTAACAAAATAGAGGTAAAATGAGCAACTATTTAATCAAATGCCATAAATCACTTCCAAAATTTATTGAACAGAGTAATCTGTACTGCTTTTCTGCTGCAGTTACAGGCATAGTCCAAGCTAAAAGCTCTATTAAAGTTCCTGCAAGTAATATAATCTAACTGAGTAGACTGCACTTGCCACTTAGATAATTGTCAAAGAATTGTAAGTAATAATACATATGTGGGAAATTACAAAATATGGTTCAACATGGAAAATGAAAATGAAAGGTAGATTTCATTATCTGTCTTCACGTAGAGGAGCAACAGCATCTTGGAGTAATTATTCCCTCAGGCAAGGACAATGATTCACTGATAGCAAATATTGAAAATTTGAGCTTGCACCACGGCTTTAATCCATTAGTGTCCATTCTAAAATTACCTAAGAAGTTTTATGTCAATTTTATTTGCTGAAGTAAACTGGAAGATCAATAAATTTCTGGTAGACTCCTATCTCCACTGTTTCCTTGGAATCTCCCATTGTATTCTCTTCTAACAGCATCTTGGGAGTACCCTCACTAGGTAGACTGTAGTAATTCAAAAAACTGTCTCACCACCAACTTCTCAAGGGCAAGGAGGGATAAGAATTAAAATGCTGAAATAACACCCCACGAGAGAATTTTTTTTAGAAAATTAAACTGGAAACAACATATCAAGTAAGATCTAGGTAGCCTTCCTCTGCTAATTTCCATACACATATATTAAGATTTCTGGTCTAAATGACATCTCAGTTGAGTCTGGGTCTACATGCATTTGGAAAGGCAAGGACTGATTAAGGACAGTCAGCACGACTTTGCGCATGGGAAATCATGTCACACATTTTTTGATTGAGTTTTGAAGAGGTGACCAAGAAGATTGATGAAAGCAAAGCAGTACATGTTGTCCACATAGACTTTAGCAAAGCCTTTGTCAAGTTCACATGGTGGACTGGATAGTAAGGTTAGATCACATGGGACCCAGGGAGAGCTACCAAAATTGGCTTGAAGGTAGGAGACAGAGGGTGGTGGTAGAAGGTTGTTGTTCAGACTGGAGGCCTGTGACCAGCGGTGTGCCACAAGGATCGGTGCTGGGTCCACAGTTGTTTGTCATTTATATAAACGATCTGGATGAGAATATGGGAGGCATGGTTAGTAAGTTTGTGGATGACACCAAAATTGGTGGCACAGTGGACAGCAAAGAAGGTTATCTAAGAGTGCAACAGGATCTTGATCAACTGGTCCAGTGGCCTGAGGAATGGCAAACGGAGAATAATTCAGATAAATGCAAGGTGTTGCATTATGGTAAGAGAAACCAGGGCAGGACTTACACAGTTAATGGTAGGGCCCCGTTGAACAGAGAGACCTAGGGGTACAGGTACATAGTTCCTTGAAAATGGTGTCACAGATAGACAGGGCAGTGGAGAAGGTGGTTGGCACACTTGCCTTCATCAAAAGCATTGAGTACAGGAGTTGCGCTGTCATCTTATTGCTGTATAGACATTGGCAAGGCTACGCTTGGAGTACTGCGTATAATTCTGCATATATAGAACGAGCTGCCAGAGGACGTCATAGAGTCATGGAGCTATACAGCATGAAAATAGACCCTTCGGTCCAACTCGTCCATGGTGACCAGATATCCTAAACTAATCTAGTCCCATTTGCCAGGATTTGGCCCATATCCCTTTAAACCCCAGATAACAAGGTGTAGAGCTGGATGAACACAGCAGGCCAAGCAGCATCAGAGGAGCAGGAAGGCTGACGTTTCGGCCCTAGACCCTTCTTCAAA
>NW_025974830.1:0-8264 GCF_021869965.1 Rhincodon typus
TATTTGCACAAATGGGTGACATGTAGAGAAGGTCACTTGTTTAACTATATTAAGAAATAAAATGCATCAATAACCCTTTGACTCAATCATATTAATATGATTTACTTCCTTAATTTTGATCAAATACCTTTCACAAAGCTAGAACTAAATCTACTGCCACCATCCTTCCAGGCAGTTAGACATTCAGTATCGCAACATCTCACTGTGTAGTTTTGTTTTTAAAAGTTCTGTGGGCCTTCTGGTTCTTTTGGCAATTACCTTAACTATGTGTCCCTCTGGTTACCGATCCTTCTGCCAGTGGAAACAGGTTCTGCTTATTTATTCCTTCAAAACAATCCATGAAGTTCAAATAATTCTACCTCAACACACGTAATCAAAAATGAAACTGCACAAGATTAAATGAAACCACTGACAGAATAATTGATAACTCACCTTTCAAAGGTGCAAACTATTTTACTAAAATAGGAATCAATCCAAACATTATGCATAGAATGTTAGGATTATTGACAAACTATTATTTGCACTGCAGACAAAGTGGACCCGAGATCATACAATCAGATTTGCTTGGCAGGCTACTGAAGTGTAATTTACCAAATGTAGGCTTACAGGGAAGGGGGTGGGTCTGGGTGGGATGCTCTTTGGAAAGTTAGTGTAGATTCAAATAGGCCGAATGGCCTGCTTCCACACTGTAGGGATTTTATGAAAGACCTTGTATTTGAAAAGTTGGTTCTGTAAGTAATACTGTACTGTGTTCACAGCTTTGCAGTAGTCTTTGCTTTAAATGCACAACTTCTAACTGTATTCTTAATACAGGCTCTCATTCTAGCTGAACATTATCTATTTACAACTAACTGTAAGGTTTAATGCATAAATTATAACTTTATACAGGTCTTTTTAGATTCCTCAGTAAGGAGGGATGTGACTCATATACCCTTGTAAAATAAGTTTTATTTAAAAATTGAACAAACTTCAAGTGTGCCTCTTGTCAACACATGCTTTTTATCAATACACCAACAACACTGAAGAGACATTTCATGTTCTTGGTTTACAAACTGCAGCAGCTTTTAATGAAATCTTTGAGCAGTTTAGCAAAGTGTCTCTTGTAAGTTGCTTGGCAGTCAAGTTTCAAGATGGCTGAGGAGACTTATCGGCAGGAAGCAGCAATTTGCATAAACCTGGCTACTTTTTGATAATGGTAATCATTTGACCCGTCAAAGGCTGAATACAGAAAGTTCAAATCTGGAGCAACAAGCAAATTAAAGCAGCACTTTTAAAATGAAACAGAACAAATTTGATTGTTGTAAAAACTCACCTGCTTCACTAATGTCATTTAGAGAAGGAAATCTGCTATGCTTGTGTATATGTGACTCCAGACCTACAGCAATACGACTACTTCTCAACTGTCCTCAAGTGAATTAGGGATGGGCAATTAGTATTGAATAAAGAAAAAACTACTGGGGCAGTAACGCTATGAATAAGCTTTGTGTTCCATTCAATTTTTCAGACAAAACAGTTAATGATGTTAAAACAAAGTGCTGAAGAAACTCAGCAGATCTGGTAACATCTCTGGAGCATGAACCAGTGTTAGTGTTTCAAGTTCAATATGACTTCTTCAGAGTGCTGCCTCAAAACATTAACTCTCTCTTCACAGGTGCTGCCAGATATGCCGAGTTTCTCCAGCAATTCGTCTCTAATTTAGATTGCCGGCATTCACAATACCAGACAATTAATTATTTTTACAGTCAATTGAGAGATTTGGGTGTCTTTAGCATACACTGATCAAAGGATATTTTCAAGTACTTTATGACTTTATGTCATCAGCAGTCACTCGCTAAATAGTATGATTGCCCTCCTAGGAAATTCTATGTGACTGGTCATGGGTTCTGTGGACTCGTGTGGCTGATGAGCCTGATCCTAGAGCCACATCTTCGACTACACATTCAGCAGGTCTTTGTGGGAGGTGGAAATGATCCTTGGCCTTGAAATTGTTCGCTCCCTTCTCTGGTTCCTTTTCCATTATTCCTCTTGCTGAGGAGTGTTTTCAAAGGATCATGTCCCTCCACACAGGAGTTTCCTCCAAGTCAGTTTCTTCTAAATGAGGGTCTCCTGTGCTTTGACATCTATGTTGTATTTCTTAAGGGAAGCCTTCATGGAGTCTTTGAAACGCTTCCTTTGTCCTGAAGGCCCTTGAGAAGTACCAACAGTCTTTGGGACAGATTCTCCCCATCAGCTGGGAGGATATCAGCATCCTTGCCACAGCCAATTGCAGCACCATGATCATTCAAAACCAGTTCTGGTGGGCCAACCATGTGCTTAGGATGCCTGAGTGCCAACTGCCAAAGCAAATCAACTTCGCCCAGCTCAAGGGAGGTACTCGTATAAGAGGATATCAATTATGATTGTACTGTCTCCATTTTAATAAAATTCATTCACAGGATGAGGGCATCTCTGTCAGGCCAGCATTTATTGCCATCCCTAATTGCCCAGAGGACAGTTAAGAGTCAACCACATTGTTGTGGGTCTGGCGTCACATGTAGGCCAAACCAGGTAAGGATAGCAGTTTCCTTCCCTAACAGCCATTAGTGAACGAGATAGTTCTTTCTGACCATCAGCAATGGTTTCATGGTCATCAGACTCTTAATTCCATGCTTTTATTGAATTCAAATTCCACCATCTGCTGGATTAACACTCCAGCAATTGTTCACTAGTCGGGAGGCCTAGTGATACTGAGGGGCAAAAATACTGCATTTCTTTTCAGTAAGATTATTAATCAATTCTCAAAATTTAGCCCTCCTCAGCCTCTAGAACCCCTTTCCCCACCCACCAATCACTGAAACCAAACTCATCTGGATTCCTTGGCAATCGCGCTGCCTATAGTCCCAAAAGATCACCAACCCACCTGGCACAGCAGAGTGTACAAAACTATTGGCCAGCAGCGCTCTAAGGCAGGACTTTTGCTAGGATAAGGGACTAATTTTAATGCAAGTAATACTGCTCTCGGCATTATGCTGCTCTGGGGCAGCCACTGGAACAGCGGACAGTTACTACACTGACATGTTAACTAGGAGGCATGTAAAATCTAGCCTCTGGTTGCAGGCATCCAGAAATGCTGGAGGAAGTTCCAGAGATACAGTAGTGAAGGAACTGAATCAATACATTCAAGGTTTAACCATCCCTGGAGATCGGTGAAGATGGCTGAGCAAGAGTTAACTTTGAATAGGATGGAGGTGGTGGAACTCTGGATGAAGCAGGATTAGAAGCCAGCCATGAAAGTGCTGGGTAAATTTACGCTTAGACATTGCAAAGACCAGAAGTGAGGATGACAGACATGGAGATTAGGGTAAAAGAAGCTGAAATATAAAATTATCTCCCTGTCAAATTGAAAAAAGGGGGTTCTGTCAGTTAGGCGAAACTGTTGCTAAGGGAAAATTAGGAGCAAGCCAAACAAGATCATGTGGACAGTAGTATGATGGCACTTCATAAGAATGTGGGAATTGAGCAAGTCAAAATGCTTAAGCATGCAATTTTGTTAGGAACACATTTAGAACATTGCTACTAATTTTGAGAAAACCTGGAGAATCTTTCAAGTCCATTAAGTTAATTTATACACAGAGCTCAGACTAATGGTCAGTAAAGGTTCTTGTAAATTAATGAGGCCAGCACTTATGAACTTCTGTAATAAGTAGTTCTTCACTCTTATGTAATGAAGAGAAACTGCAAATTGTAGTCTTATAATCTTTGCACACCAACCTCGTGGAAATACTCCAGGATCCATAAACGTTGCCATGCTGAAGTTTGCCAAAACAAACAGAAACAGGAGTCCATTGTAGACTGGAATTGCAGGAGAGATTTCTTTTGTTAGCCAAGGACACCTATTAGAAACAAAAGATGGCACAGGTTGGGAAATGAATTAAACAAGGCTTACTACTCTAAATTTCTGTCTGTCAATCCTGCGAGGCAAGTGAGAAAAGTGATTGAGCAGTGCTTCAACATACCCCATCTACCCTCTAAGCAAATGCCAGGATGCTTGAAGGCTGTTAGTACCTATGGCACCAAACAACATAAAACCTCATTCTCTGCCACAAGAAGTGGAGGAAATATAAAAAATAAAATAAATCTGGTCCTCAGGAAAAAAAACTTCTGTTTCGAAAACTAGAAAATGCAGCTTTAGTAGTTGCAAGTCATCTGTTGTATTGTAATTCCTGAACACTTTGGACACAGCAGCATAATTTCTGTACCACAACACAACGATAGGCTGGTAATCCGAAATAAGAATAAAAAAAAAGGAAAGCTCCCCTCCCTTGGATCAGAAAACACCTGTGGAGAAGCAGGGTTAACATTTCAAGGACAAGACGAAAGATCAGCAATCTGAAATGTTATCTGTTTCTCTTCACAGAAACCCTCCAACAAGCTGAGATTTCCAGCTACTTTGGCTCTAACACTACACATCACTTAAGTGTTATTTAAATAGTTTGAAGAACTCAATAAGTAGAAATATTTAAGTTTTGTACATTTCAAGTCCATCGACAAAAGTTATGTTTGAAGTGTGAAACACATAATAATAAACATCAGGGGATGAAAATCATTTTAATTACTTCATCACTGGTAGCCAAGCCTTCAGCTACCCTGATGTTAAGCTTTGGAATACCCTTGAGAAACCTCTTGGTCACTCTTCTCACCTTGAAAGTGTTCCTTAACATTTTCTTCTGACTAAATTCTTACCCTACACTCATGTTATCTCCTCATCTGGCTCAGTGTCAAACCTTGTCTGATGGGTGATATACAATCGAGTGTCGTTGCTGCAGCTTTATTGTCAAGTTTCTTCCTGTAGCTCAATTGCTGAAATGTCTTTTTGAAAATAGATTACTTTTGACATGTCGTAGCTAAAACTGGAAAGTTTTTAACTTCATTCCAGAATGGGGTTTGCAATTCAAGCAATGGAATCTTTCTCTTTGATTACAAACTAGCAAAAAAATTATGCTGCAGACAAAGTACAAGACATTTATAATAAGTTACTGAAAGAACCAGGCGTGAAACCTTTGTACGATATTTAGTTTTATAATGCTGTGAAGTAACTTGGGACATTTTATTATGCTGTGGTGCTATGTACAGGTTATTATTAAAAAATGGTAAAATAGCATATTGCAAGTTATAATCAGTTATAAGAATTGAAGGAGACCTTGTGGAAACAGGTCCATCTTCACATTGAAGATGCCCTCCACAGTTTTGAGAGATACCACCACTATATTAATCAGGACAGACTTCAAACAGCTCCAGTAGTTCAATTCTGGACAGCCATGAGGTGCTGTGGCCATCAACATCAGCAAAATTGTATTCAACCACAATCCACATTCCGAAGGGCTAACATAGGCCCCATTCCTTGGTTCAAGACTTTTGGCCCATGCCTTGGATTCCCTTCAGCCCTAACAACTATATCTATCTCCTTAAGACATTCCATGCTGTGGCAGAGAGGTTCACATGTTCACTACTCTTCGGGTAACAACATTTCTCCTCATCTCAATTTTAAATGGCCTATTCTATTCTATTCTGTTAAAAAGAAGTCAGCAGTGACACAACGAGCTGAACAACTTCTTTCTGTGCTGTTTTAATTCTATTCACTTTATCCTCACCCGAGGCGCACACACCAAAATGCACCCAGTCAGGCCTCAGTATTTCAGGCTCTGGTTACACTTGTCCGTTATTGTTCAGGTTCCTCAATATTTGGAAGCCTCCTGAACAGAAACTATCAGACGGATTCGATGGGTGTCATCTGGGGTTTAGTTGATAGATAGTATGCTCACTTCTCAGTCAGAAGATTGCCTGCCTACTCCAAGTCAAGTACAATTTCCAGGATGACATATCATTGCTGTACTCCAGGAATACAACATTATCAGAAGAGACATCAAACTAGGGTCCCGTCTGCCTGATCAAGTAGAAGCAAAGAAATCTCATGGCACAATTTAGAAGAAGAAGAAGAAGAAGAAGAGAGTTCTCCCAAATTGGCTGATTAATATTTATCCCTCAACTAAAAAATGAGATATTTAAAGAGATTATACAGTCATCACGTTGTTGGAGGCAGTTTATTCTGCACAAATTGGTTATGCTTTCGACATGGCAACAGCAACTGCATTCAAAAGCACTGGCTGTGAAACCCTTTGGGTGATGAAATGCAAGTTTTGCTTTCTTATCAATGCATATCCCCAACAATTGGCCAACATTCAATCCTATGCTCAGAGAAAGGGGGTTGTTTATTTAAGATAGGTGGAACATCCGCTCCCCCCCCACCACCCCCACTCCTTACATAATGATGAATCTGTAGAATTCTTTACTGCAGAGGGCTGCATTTTTAAGTGTATTAAAGGAGGAGATAGAATTTTAACCAGTAAGGAAATCAAAGGTAATGGTGATAGGGCAGAAAAGTGGAGTTGAGGATTATCAGATCAACAATGATCCTATTGAATGGCAAAGCAGACTTGATAGGCCAAATAGCCTAGTTCTGCTCATGTCTTAAGCACAAAGGAGCTTTCTGGTGTCAAATAATAAAAACACAACACTAATTCCATTCATCAATTGCACCATGATGACATTGTAAGCATGTTCATTGGAGGTCAACAGGATAAATGCAAGCTTTCATCTAACGAAACAAAATTGAGTGATTCTGCATGTTGAATATTCAATGTAAGTCCTCAAATTTTCAAGCTCTTTAACCAATTAAATAGTTGTTAGTTAAGTATGCTTCAAAATCTTAAGTTGAACAAAGTATCTAAACAAATCTTTCCATTTTACTGCAAATGGAGATACAGACAACAAGGAACATGAAATTCTGACACCTGTTGGCCAGGAGAGGTAAAAATGTTGCCTTTGTTAGGAATAGGTGAAGGGATGATCTTTGCATCCTCACTGTTCACTGGAGTAGTACCAGATGATTGGAGGGTGGCAAATGTCATTTCCTTGTTCAAGAAAGGGAACAGAGATAATCCTGAGAATTACAGACCGGTCAGTCTTTTTTCTGTGGTGGGAAAATTATTGGAGAGGATTCTGAGAGATAGTATTTATGATTATTTGGAAAAGCACAGTTTGATTAGAAATAGTCAGCATGCCTTTGTGAGGGGCAGGTCATACCTCACAAGCCTTACTGAATTCTTTGAGGTTGTGACAAAACACATTGATGAAGGCAGAGCAGTGGATGTGGTGTATATGGATTTAAACAAGGCATTTGATAAGGTTCCTCATGGTAGGATTATTCAGAAAGTAAGGAGGCATGGAATTCAGGGAAATTTGGCTGTCTGGATACAAAACTGGCTGTCCAATAGAAGACAGAGGGTGGTAGTAGATGGAAAGTATTCAGTCTGGACCTTGGTAGCCAGTGGTGTTCCACAGGAATCTGTTCTGGCACCTCTGCTCTTTGTGATCTTTATAAATGACTTGAATGAGGAAGTGGAAGGGTGGGTTAGTAAGTTTGCCGATGACATGAAGGTTGGTGGGATTGTGGACAGCGTGGAGGGCTGTTGTAGGTTGCAACAGGACACTGACAGGATGCAGAGCTGGGCAAAGAAGTGGCAGATGGTTTTCAACCCAGAAAAGTGTGAAGTGATTCATTTTGGAAGGTCAAATTTGAATGCAGAATACAGGGTTAATGGCAGAATTCTTGGCAGTGTGGAGGAACAGAGGGATCTTGGGGTCCACGTCCATAGATCCCTCAAAGTTGCTACCCAAATTGTTAGGGTTGTGAAGAAGGCATATGGTGTGTTGACTTTCATTGGCAGGGGAATTGAGTATGAGAATCGCGAGGTTATCCTGCAGCTCTATAAAACCCTAGTTAGACCACACTTGAAACATTGTATCAGAGATAGTAGGAACTGCAGATGCTGGAGAATCCGAGACAACAAGGTGCAGGGCTGGATGAACACAGCAGGCCAAGCAGCATCATAGGAGCAGAGAGGCTGACGTTTCAGGCCTAGACCCTTCATCAGAAAAGGGGGAGGGGAAGGGGGTTTTGAAATAAATAGGGAGAGAGTGGGAGGCGGATAGAAGAGGGATAGAGGAGAGGATAGGTGGAGAGGAAACAAACAGGTCGAAGAGGCGGGGATGGAGCCAGGAAAGGTGAGTGTAGGTAGGGAGTTAGGAAGGGGATAGGTCAGTCCAGGGAGGACGGACAGGTCAAGGGGGCGGGATGAGGTTGGTCGGTAGGAGATGGAGGTGCGGCTTGAGGTGGGAGGAGGGGATAGGTGGGAGGAAGAACAGGTTAGGGAGGCAGGGACGAG
>NW_025974831.1:0-8264 GCF_021869965.1 Rhincodon typus
GCAAATAAACTGGATATAGAGTGTGAGACAACAAGGTGCAGGGCTGGCTGTGTTCATCCAGCCCTGCACCTTGTTGTCTCACACTCTATATCCAGTTTATTTGCTCCTTCCTCAATGAACTCTAAGACATTAGTCAAACATAATTTCCTTTTCACTAAAATAAAAGCAAATACTGCAGGTGCTGGAAATCTGAAGCAAACAGAATGCTGCAGAAACTCAGTAGGTCTGACAGCATCTGTGGCAAGAGAAACAAAATTAATGTTTTGTGTCTGATAGGATTCTTAATCAGACTTAAAATGTTAACTCTGTTTCTCTCTCCACAGATGCTGCCAGACCAGCTGAGTGTCTTCAGCATTCACTGTACTTGTTCCTTTTCACTAAACCAGATTGGATCTGCCTAATTGCATGAGATTTTCTAAGTGCCCTGTATTTTAGATTCCAGCATTTTCACTATGACAGATGGTCTTGAAGACATGCAACCTTTACATCCAGGGTGGAAGAAAACATTGACCAAGAAACGATTTGTCACAAATAAATTCCTTTAACAGGTTATGTACCAACCTACCATTTGGATTTCATCTCACCCATCTAAACTGCTAGAAAATCTGGCAGAAACACCATCAAGTCCTTCAGGCAATTCATTAAGCGTTAGCCACATGATCAAACTGAGAATCTAAATGTAACTACTTTTATCCCTAATTGGCAAAGAGAACTGTCAATGGATATGTGATTTCAATATTCCTATTTTCATTCATATGCTTGTAAATTTGAACTTTTTTGTGCATTTTTTGCTAAAGTAGCAAGACCAGGAGAATGTTCTAAATATCATGATTGCTTTAATTACTTGGTTACAGAATGGTGGGATATGTTAACCAAGTAGACACACATGAAGTGTGCTGTATTTACCTATATTTAATTTGAGATTGTTTGCTACTAACATTCATGCATGAGGACATGACTAGAATAGTGTCATTGCCCCCAAACAAGGGGCTAATTCATCTTTTCTGTTGTTCGACACTGCCCTAAGGTAAAAGAATGAATTCCTAACATTTCTCCCACAGCACTCTGCTTAAAATGATCCGTTTGTAAGAGTTTTAACTGTGGTCCAATTAAGTAGCTAAACCTTTCCTCATCAAAAACATATCAGCTGAATAAAGTTCTATCCTGGACGTTACAGTGGATATGTATTTGATTTTTTTTTTAAACAGACTTAATTTCATTACAGTATTCTGCTTTTTCCAGTCAGGTACATTAAACACACTTCTTTAGCACTGATCAAATGTTCACTTCTTCCACGTGTCCTCGACAGTTCATCTGTTTACTATCTGATTAGAACTTACATTTTAAGATTGGACAATCAATAGACAATAGAAAGGTAGCTTAGGCAACAAGAACATATTGATTTGGTTCTGTTTTAGTGTTCTACAGTTCTGCACTTATGGACCAGAGACATGAGTTCAAATCCCATTATTGCTGCTGGGGAATTTAAATTCAACTAAATTTATCTGGAATCAAACGTTAGTTAACACTGAACATGAAATTACTGGATTATTATAAAAATAAATCATCTGGTTCATTGGTAGGAAGAAAATCTATTGTCTTTAACGGTTCTAGCCTACAAACAGCACAGGTTTCTGTAGGGACAATTGTGCTTTAATGATTTATTTGACTCTTCAATGATGTGACAAAGAGCTTTAAAAACCGAAAGAACTGCGGATGCTGTAAATCAGAGACACAAATAGAAATTCCTGGAAAAGCTCAGCAGGTCTGGCAGAATCTGTCAAAAGAATCAGAATTAACATTTTGGCAATTTCTATATGTGTCTCTGAGTTTTGTTGAGGATAGTATGGTGAATGAGGTGGGCATGGACTTCCAAAATTGTTCCATGAAGTGCAACATAATAGGCTGGTCAGCAAAATTGAAATCCATGGATAAAAGGGGCATTGAGGCATCAAGATGTGAAAAACAGTCTGTGTTAGTGTCTATCCTCCACATAAGGAACATAAGAACCATTCTGCAAGATAATAAAATCATGGTTGATCTGCAATCCCATATACAGGCAGTCCCTGATTTACAAACATCTGACTGACTAATATTCATATCTATGTAAGAGATTCTATATTAATATTCATTTTAAAGATCTAAAATGCGAATAGTTGCTCATACTTACAAATGGCTCTTTCATGTTATATTGTGGTCCAATTTGCGTACAAGTTAACTTACAAATGTACTAGGAACAGAACACATTCGCAACTTGGAGACCGCCTGTAACTATGTTTGCTCAACATTACTCAACACATTTGGTTAACAAAAACCTAGAAACCTCAGATTTAAAATTAATAATTGATCTAGGATCATTTTCTAGATATGGAAGAAATAATGTTTTACAATTTCACACAGATTTAAAATTTTTAGAATAAACACATAAGCATTGAAAAATCACCTTGAAGATCAAGTTATGAATGCAGGATGTCACTGTCAATCTATCGTTTGCCCTTACAACTTTATTAACAGTCCTCTGCCAGGCTGAATGCATTAGTCAGCGAGAAACTCAACCAAGCAGTCATAATAAGGCCATCTAGCAAAACAGATGCCTGGCCTTCTGTTCAAACTGATTCTATTGATGCAGCTGCTTGGTAGCATTGTTATGAATGTTTTGCTGAGCTCCAAGAATGAATAATGACTAATAAGTGTTTACTTGGACTAGATTGAAAGTTTTTTCATTACAAATTCCATTGCATTTGTTTGATTGATCCTCTTACCTTCTCAAAACATTGTTAATGTTTATCAAAGGGAATGATTAATGCCTGATTGTTTATTTCATTCCCAATTTCAAACTAGGATTTCTTCCATGGTTCAGACACAGAATCATAGAATAGAACCATGTTAGAATCCCTAGTGTGGAAGAATGCCATTTGGCTCATTGAGTACACACTGACCCTCTGAAGAGCATCCCACCCTACCCCTGTAACCCTGCATTTTCCTTGACTACCCCAGCTAGCCTGCACATCCCAGGACACAATGGATAACTTAGCATGGCCAATCCACCTAATCACATTTTGGACTGTGGGAGGAAACTGGAGCACACGGATTAAACCCATACCAATGCAGGAGAGTGTGCAAACTCCACACAGACAATCACCTGAGTCTGGAATCGAACCCGGGTCCTGGCTTGTGAGGCAGCTGTACTAACCACTAAGCCACCATGCCGCCCATGTTCAAAATTGTGGAGGAGTCTGAAATGTCCTTCCCAGCAATGGAATTGGCCAAGGTGGCTACATCCCTACTCCAAAAACTGCCAGTGATGGAGACAGAGGTGGGAATCTCAAAATCAGGTCTTGCATACTAGCTTTAAAGTTGCCCAGACATCGACAGAGCCATGAAGTAATCCAAGGGTCCCCTTTCTTTCGCTCTCAATTTAACCATCAAAAATCTGTACGCATACATTCCCAGGGTACTCTCTGATCCTGTTCTACATTTTAAATACCACCATTCCTCAACTTTCTCCGAAAATGTATCACTTCATACAGCTCTATACTCTTATTCTGTTGCTAGCTTTTTCACTGTTTACTACTTTTATGGTTTTGTGCTGTACAACCGAATCCAGGTCATTGCCATATATTAAAAAGCTAGTTTGCACAATGACTTGTCTCTTTCTCTCATAAGTTGACATTTATCTGCAACTTAAAAACATCGCATTTGTTATGATCAATAGCCTGTTCCAGCTTTTCTCCAGATCCTTTGATCCCTTTAGCCCCAGGTGCTATATCCAACTCCTTCTTGAAATCATAACATGTTTTAAAGTTGACTGCTCTATGTGGTAATGGATTGCCCAGGTGTTCCACTTTCTGGGTGAAGAAACTTCTGTCAATCCTATATCCTTAGATTGTAAACTTTGGTTCTGGGCTCCGCCACCACTTGGGTCATCCTTCCTGAATCTACCTTATCTAGTTCTGTTCGCATTTTATAGATCTCTATGATCTGTTTATGTTTTAAAATAGGTTCAGGTTTTTTTTTGAGCAAAACAACGTTCCTGCAATTACACAAACATCTTGGATGAAATAATTCATGTCTGTGTGTGTGTGTGTGTGTGTGTCTGTGTGTCACACATGGGAATACTACCCACCACATACATGGCAGATATTCATGTGACTCAGCCAATGTTGTCTATCTCATACAATGCAGGCAAGGATGCCCCGAGGCATGGTATATTGGCAAGACCACGCAGACACTATGACAATGGAAGAATGGACACCGTACAATGATCACTAGACAGGGGTGCTCCCTCCCAGTGGGGGAACACTTCAGGGGTCAAGGAAATTCAGCATCTGATCTTCAGGTAAGCATCCTCCAAGGTGGACTTCAAGATACAAAACAACATAAAATCACTGAGCAGAGGCTGAAAGCCAAGTTTCATACCCAAGAAGACAACTTCAATCGTGATCTTGGGTTCATGTCACACTACTGGTGACTCCACCACACTATATACTCCCGCACACACTCTCACTTTCTCACACAAACACACACACCCTCTCTTTCACATACACACACTCGCACATACACACATACAGAGACAAGGACAAACATACACACATACACAAACACACACATGCATGACTTTATCCAAGATGTTTGTGTAGTTGCAAATACATTTTGTTTTGCACAAAAACATCTGATCCAAGTTTAAAACATAGATAGATTCTAAGCAAGGCCTCACACCTAAAATGCATTGTCTGACCTGAGATGTCACCTCTCGTATACATTGATAAAACTTTTAATTATCTCAGGACAATGACTTGAGAGGAATCTGGATTTTGCATTTTAATCAGTAGTCTCCTTCCTAACCGATTAAAGATTCAATAACAGGCAGCTAGTTCTACAGTGGTTACCTTTCTGCTTATAAATTCTGCGTCTTATACCCTCTCTCTCACACTACGCCTGAGGAAGGAGCTGAGCTCTGAAAGCTTGCATTTTCAAATAAACCTGTTGGATTATAACCTGGTGTTGTGTGATTTTTGACCTTGTCCACCCCAGTCCAACATCGGCATCTCCACATCATAGAAATATATCGCTGTTCCCGCAGTGTCACTGGGTCAAAATCCTGGAATTCCCTCCCTTATAGCATTATGGGTCAGCCCACAGCAGGTGGACAGCAGCGGTTTCAGAAGGGACCTCATCACCATCTTCTCAGGAGCAATAAATGCTGGCCAACCGGCGATGTCCACATCCCACAAACGAATATAAAAAAGGCGTACAATCTTTCAAGATTCCCAGGACTCCTCAATTTAGGATGAACAATGAATTTATGTTGCTGCAACTGGCGTGCTCCAGGACCTCTGAACTGGTGACCTATCTGGTCAAGAAATTCCACCATAAGTAGAAACCGTTCAGACTTTTCTTTTGTGTAGAATCTGTTGTCCAGGTCTCACTATTTGGCTTTGGAAAGCGGCCATATATCCAAAGACTTTCTGAATGTCGAAATGGTCACTGGCAGTGATCTGCTGAGCACTAGTACCTACACTACAAGGTCAGCCGCTGCAAGGTATGAAGATGGTGGACAGTGACATTGCGAGATCGGAGATAGTTGGTGGAGATAGTTGGTATCAGCGATCTCATCTGGATGGTGACTGTTTACAGGGGCACTGGAATAGGCAAGTGGAAATTAAAAGTCCAGGTGGATGTGAGACATCACACAGAAAACAGAGACCGCTGAATTATACATCACCTCAGTTCACTGACTTCCTCTACAGCAATATGACAAAGACTGCCAGGGATCCCATACCAACACACATACGAACATTTGAATTATAAGCAGGATGAGGCTGGTCTGCTCCTTGAGCATGCTCCTCTATTGGTCATGGCTGATTTAGTTGTGACCTGAACTCCACCCCCTCGCCTACCACTTGTGCTCTTTGACTTCCTTATCATTGAAGATTCTATCACACTTCGTGTAGAAATAATATTGCATGACGCTGCATTCACTATTCTCTGAGGAAAAGGATTAAACAGACTGCGAAAGAAAATTCTCAAACTCCATCTTAAACGGGACACCCTTTATTCTTAAACTGTGGGCCCAACTTCTAATCTCTCCCACAAAGGGAAACATCCTTTCAGCATCTACCCTGTCAAATCCACTCAGCATCTTACATGTTTCTATCAGATAGGCCATAAGATAGAGGAAAAAGTTACGCCATTCGGCCTATCCGTCTGGTCTGCCATTCGATCCTGGCTGATATGTTACTCAACACCATTCTCCTGCCTTTTCCCTGTAACTCTCGATCCCTTTACTGATCAAGAACCTATCCATCTGTCTTAAATGCACTCAATGACCTGGCCTCTACAGGCCCCTGCAGCAATGAATTCCACAGATTAATCACCCTCTGGCTGAAGAAATTCCATCTCATCTCAGTTCTAAAGGGTCGTCCCTTCACTCTGAGGATGTGCCCTCAGGTCGTAGTTTCTCCTACTAGTGGAAAGATCTTCTCCATGTCCACTCCATCCAGGCCTGTCAGTATTCGATAAGGTTCAATCAGATCCACCTCCTTTCCTTCTAAACTTCATCGAAGTCCTCAAACACTCCTCATTGACAAGCCCTTCACTCCCAGGATCATTTTTGTGATATTTGTTCTGGACCTCCTCCAAAGCCAGCACAACCTCTACTTCACAGAGGCTGGACTCCAACTCAGAGACATTTCTTCCCATCTCCCACAGACGATGACCCCACACTGAATATCTAGCCATTATTTTCAGGACTTGTCAACACATGGGCTGCTACCATACACTACCCATTGTCAGCTACTAGTAGTCCTCATTAGCAGCTATTCATTCCCCTAGGTTGACCTCTAACCAGTTCTTTGTCTGTCTGTTTTTCTCTCTCTTTGGGCTCTATTTTTACCTATCGTTTACTCTCCACCTCTCCATCTTCTGTATAAAAACCATTCTTTTCCTAGCTATGATAGCCTCCTGTTTGTCTACCTTGGATTCCAGCGTCTGCAGTTTTTTTGTCACTTTTCCTAGCTATCACCAGTTTGAAGAAGGTTCACAGGACCCAAAACATTAACTCTGATTTCTCTCCACAGATGCTGCCAGACTTGAGATTTTCCAGTAATTTCTGTTTTTGTTTCAGATTTCCATGACTGTCGTTAACCTAATTTCCTCTGGAGATGTTTTCCTCACTGCTTCCCACCTTAGAATCCACCAACCCCTCACAGTCTATTTCTTCACAAAATTAACAGTAGTCACAGTTTGGTTTCATGGTCGTAACTTTCTCTTCACAATAGATGTTCATTCCCTCTACACCTCCATCGCCCACTACGGTCTAAAGACTCTCTGTCTTCTCCTCAAATGCAAACCGAAACAGTCACCATCCACCATCCTCATCTGTCTGGCTAAGCTTATTCTCCCATTGATCACTTACTCCTAAAACTCATCTCACTTCTTCTAATTAAAAGGTGTGTGACCATGGGTACTCACGGGCCACAGTGATGCCTGTCTTTTTGTGGGTGAGACCCCTCCCACAACTCTGTTCCGGTACATCAGTTAACGTACTCCCACCGCTTCCTCTTGTTCAGAACTGAAAAAATTAACTAGCTCGGTTTCAATTTCCAACTGTCTCTAACGTTCACCTGGTCCACCCCTGAATCATTCCTTCCCTTCCTTGACTTCTTGATACACATTATGTTTTTGTTTTCTATTAGAGATTTATTCTGGTATGCATACTTACTCTGGACCAATATTTTGTCCTTCTCTACAACCATGACCACTCCCTTTGTCTTTTAGGGTGATAGAGATGTACAACACGGAAACAGACTCTTTGGTCCAAATCGTCTATGCTGACCAAATATCGTAAATGAATCTAGTCCCATTTGCCAGCATTTGGCCCATATCCTCTAAACCCTTCCAATTCATACAACCATCCAAATGCTATTTATATGTTGCAATTGTACCAGCCTCCACCACTTTCTCTAGCAGTTCAGCCCACATATGCACCATCCTCTGCATGATAAAGTTACCCCTTAGGACTCTTTTTAACCTTTCCCCTCTCACCTTAAATCTATGCCCTCTAGTTTGTGGACTTTTCCTCACAACCTCCCCACGACCCTCACAGCCTCCTCCCCACCCCTCACAGCCTCCTCTCACGTACCCTGCCCCTCACAGCCTCCTCCTCACCCCCCTGCCTCTCACAGCCTCCTTCTCAACCCCCTGCCCCTCACAGCCTCCTCCTCACCCCCTCGCCTCTCACAGCCTCCTTCTCACCCCCCTGC
>NW_025974832.1:0-8263 GCF_021869965.1 Rhincodon typus
TACTTCAGTACTGATCCTCTAATCATGTGCCATACCCTCAATTCTGACCCGCTTAGAATGAGGGACTGCCTCAGTATTGACCCTCTGACAAAAAGGGACTGCCTCCAAACGGCTCTTCTGGCAGTGCTGCACGACTTCAGTACTGACCCTACAAGCGTGTTGCATTCCCTCAGTTCTGACCCTATTGCATCCGGGCAGTGCCTCACACCAGATCCTCTGACAATGAGGCAATCCCTCAGAACAGTTCCTGTGACAAAGTGGCACTGCCTCAGATCTGACCGGCTGACAATAAGGTAATCCTTCAGTACAGACCCTTTGATAATGAGTCCCTCCCTCCATCCTGACCCTCTGACAGTGATGCATTACCTCAGTATTGACCATCTAAACTCCCTCAATTCTAATCCCTTTGCAATTAGGCAATGCCTCAGAACTGACCCGTTGACAACAAGGCATTCCCACCATTCTGACCTTCTGACAGTGCTGCATTACCTCAGTACTGACACTCTCAATACCTCAATATTGAGCCCCTGACATTTGACACTCCCTCTATTCTGACTCCATCACATTGAGGCAGTGCCTCGGAATGGATCCTCTAACAAAGAGTCACTCCCTTACTGTTCACACTGCCTCAGAACTGACCTCGTGACAATAAGGCAAGCCTCTATGCTGATCTGCTGATTACGGGGCCCTTCCTCAGTAATGACCCTGTAAACATGATGAACTTCCTCAATTCCGTCCTCCTTAAATGAGGCACTAGTTCAGCATGTAACTCTGACAATAATGCACTCCCACAGTTCTGACCCTCTGACACCGCTACAATTCCTCAGCACTGACTCTCTGATCATGTGGCACACCCCCAAATTTGACCATTGAATCAGTATTGACCCTCTGGCTATAATGCACTCCACGGTTCTGACCGTTTGACAGTGCTTCAATACCTCAGAGATAACCCACTAATCATATGGTCCTCCTTCAATCCATCCCCATTACATTGGGGCACTGCCTCAGAACAGACTCTCTGACAATGAGGCACTTCCTCAGTGTTGACCCTGTATCAATCCTCAGAACAGACTGACCCCCTTACAAAGAGGCACTGTCTCTGTAGTGACCCATCTGATAGAGGTTTGATATTAGGAGAGTACTGCACTGCGAACAGATCAATATTTTAGGGGATGCCGCATTCTCAATGGCCAATTTTCAGGGAATGCTGCACTGTTGGTTCGGCCAGTATTCAGGGAGTGCCACACTGCTTGTGGTCCGATAATAAGGGAGTACTGCACTGGCAGAGAGTTCGCACCGAGGGAATACTGCACTCTCAGATGGTCGATATTAAAGGAGTATTTCATCCTCAGAAGTTTGATATTAGGGGATTGCTGCTCTGTGAGCAGGCAAATATTAAAAGAATGCTACACTATCAGAGGGTCCATATTAAGGGAGTGCTCCACTATCGAGGGTCAATGTTAAGAAAGTGGTGCACTGTCGGAGGGCAGCTATTACTGGAGTACTGCAGCTTCAGCGAGTGAGTGCTCAGGCACAGCAGCACAGCAAAGGTTCATTAATGAGAGAATTCTCCATTGCCAGATTCTTAGCACTGAGGGAGTGCTTAATCAGAGATTTAGTACTGAAGGAGTCCTGCATTGTCAGAGTATCATCACTGAGGGAGTACCTCAATGTCGGAGGGTCAATATGAAGCATATGCTACACTATCAGGGGGTCAATGATAACAGAATGCTGCGCTGTCAGAAGGTCAGTAGTGAGGGAAAGCTGCATTGTCAGAGTGTCTTCACTGAGGGAGTGCCGCTCTGTTGGAAGGCCATTATTAAGGGAATGCTGCACTGTCAGAGGGTCAGAGTTAAGGGAGTGGCACACGAACAAAGAAGCACTGCCAGAGAGCTGACCCTCTGACTATGAGGCACTCCCTTAGTACTGACCCTCCAACAGTACAATACACTCGGGAGTACTGATGACTGACCCTCTGACCCATTTCTGCCATATATTAACCCTCTGACATACCGGTATTCCCTCAGCACCAACCTGACGACTGACCCTTGGACAAGGACATTTGAGAGAGATGTGCTCACTTACTATTTAACCGCTGATACTGGAGCACTCTCTTAATATAGACCTTATGACAGGGCGCTTCCTTTCAGTACTGGCCTCCCACAGGGCAGCACTCTCTCACCATTGACCCTCTGTCAGTGCAGCACTCCTTAAATATTGATTCATAGAATCCCTCCAGCGTGGAGACACGCCATTCAGCCCAACAAGTCCACACCGTCCTTCCAAAGTGCATCCCACCCAGACCCATTCCCCTATATTTCCCATGTCTGAGCCAGCTAACCGAAACATCCTTGGGCACTATGGGCAATTTAGCAGAGCCAAATCACAGAGCCTTCATATCTTTGGACTGTGGGAGGAAACCGGAGCACCCAGAGGGCACACAAACCCGCACAGACACGGAGAATGTGCAAACTCCACACAGACGGTCGCCCAAGAGTGGAAACGAACCTGGGGCCCTGGTGCTGTGAGGCAGCAGTGCTAACCACCGAGCCACCCTCCACCCTATCTTGAATTTGTGACAGTGCAAAACCCCTTTAACATTGATCCTACCAGTCCATTAATATTTGCCTTCTGACAATGCAGCTCTTCCTCAATGGACTCACGGGTTAATGATGTGGGAATGCTGAAATATCACAGAATCAGTCCTGAGAGAGTGCTGCACGTTCAGAGATTTAGTACTGAGGGAGTTCTATAATGTCAGAAGATTGATATCAAGGAACGTTGCACTGCTGAAGGATCAGTACAGTTCTGTCTGAAGGCCAATATTGAGGGAGTTCTGCTGTGTCAGTGGGTCAATATTACAGGATTGCTCCACTATCAGCGTATCAATGTCAGACGTTCAGCACTGTTACACTGTGCTACACTGTTGGAGGGCCAATGTTGAGTGTGTGCGACACTCAGAGGATCATTTTGTTGGAGTTCTGCACTGCCAGTAGTTCAATTGTAAGGGAGTGTCAAACTGGTCGTGGGTTAATATTAAGGGAGTGCTGCACTGTCAGAGGGTTAAAGATGAGGGAGAGCTTCCCTTTGTGGGGGTTAGTACTGAAAGAGAACCGCCCGTCAGGGGATCAATATTAATGTTGTAGAGTCAGAACAGACGGAGTGTTGCACTGTCGGAGGGTCAATAAGAAGCATGTTGCTGCACTATCAAGGAGTCAATGATGACAGAATGCTGCACTGTCAGAAGATCAGTAGTGAGGGAAAACTGCATTGTCAGAGTGTCTTCATCAATGAAGTGCCACTCTGTCAGAAGACCAATATTAAGGGAGTGCTGCACTGTCACAGGGTCAATATTAGGGGTGTGCTGTACTTACAGAGGGTCAGTGATGATTGAGTGCTTAACTGTTGCAGAGCCAGTACTGAGGGAATCCTGCGTTGTTACAGTGTCACCATTGATGGAGTGCTGCACTGTTGAAGGGCCGATGTTAAGGGAGTGTGACACTGTCAGAGTGTCATTATTAAAGGTGTGCTCCAGTATCAAAGGGTGAGTAATGAGGGAGTGCTGCGCTGTCGGACGGTCGGCACTGAGGTGGGCTGTACTGTCAGACAGTCAATATTAATGCAATGCTTCACTTTCAGGGGTTTAATATTAGGTGAGTGCTGCACTGTGAGTTGGTCAATATTCAGGGAATGCTGAGACTGTCAGTGGGTTGATACTAAGGGTGTGTAACACTGTCGGAGGGATTGATGGACTATCAGAGTGTCATCACTGAGGGAGTTCCACACTGACAGAGGGGTAATATTAG
The DNA here is from genome assembly GCF_021869965.1 of Rhincodon typus. NCBI lineage: Eukaryota > Metazoa > Chordata > Chondrichthyes > Orectolobiformes > Rhincodontidae > Rhincodon > Rhincodon typus. Next base: position 3,807 of record NW_025974832.1, read on the forward strand.
GGGTGTTACTCTTGATGGAGTGCTGCACTGGGGGTCAGTATTGAGGGAATGCTCCATTGTTGGAGGATCAGTACTGAGGGAGTGCTGTACTGTCACAGGGCCAATATGAAGAGGGTGCTGTGCTGTCAGAAGGCCAATAATAAAGGAGCACTGCACTATCAGAGGGACCGCACTGAGGGAGTGCAGCTGCTGCGAGGATCACTACAAAGGATATGGCAGACTGTGAGAGGTCCATTTTTTGGGGATTGATGAACTGAGGTTCTGTGCTGTCAGACTTTTGCAGTGTCACATAGTCAGCATTAAGGGAGTGGTGCACGAACCAACAAGCACTGCCAGACAACTGACGCTCTGATTATGAGGCACTCCCTCAGTACTGACTCTCCAACAGTGCGTAATCTCGGATGACTGACTCTCTGACAGTGCATCTCTGCCACAGTATTAACCCTCCGACAGACTGATATTCTCTCAGCTATAAAACTCTGAGAATGCCATGCTCCCTAACTATTTACACTCTGACCATGGAACACCCCTTCAATTTTAACTGTTCAGCAGTGCAGCATGCACTCATCATTGCCTCTGTGATATTGCAGCGCTACCTTCATATTGACCGTTTCACAGTGCAGGACACACTAATATTGAACACCTAAAAGTGCAGCACTCCCTCAGTGCTGACCCCAATCCGTGCAGCACCACCTCAATTCTGACCCACTCAGTGTCGCACACCCTTAATTCTGAACCCCTCAGTGCAGCACTCCCTCAGTGCTGACACTCCTCAGTGCAGCACTCCCTCAATGGTGAAGCCCTTCAGGGCTGACCCCCTTCAGTCCTGACCCCGCTCAGAGCAGCACTCCCTCAGTGCTGAACCCCTCTGTACAGCACTCCCTCAGTGCTGACTCCCCTCAGTGGAGTGCCCCCTCAGTGCAGCACTCCCTCAGTGCTGACACCCTCAGTGCTGCATTCCCTCAGTGCTGACATTCCTCAGACAGTTTCACAGCACTAACCCTCACAGAGACCCTCACAGCTGACACCCCTCAGTGAAGTTCTCCCTCAGTGATGACCCAACAGAGCAGCACTCCCTCAGTGCAGCATTCCCTCAGTCCTGACCCCATCAGTGCTGACCTCCCTTCAGTGCTGACTCCTTTCAGTGCTGACACCCCTCAGTGCATCACGACCACAGTGCTCACGCCCCTCACTGCAGCACTTCCTCAGTGCTGACGCCTGTCCTCAGTGCAGCACTCCCGTGGTGCTGAACTCCTCTCAGTGGAGCACTCCTTCAGTGCTGTCGCCCCCTCAGTGCTGTTGCTCCCTCAGTGCTGCACTCCCTCAGTGCAGCACTCCGCCAGTGCAGAACTCACTTAGTGATGACCCCACTCTATGCAGTACTTCATCAGTGCTGACCCCTCTCAGTGTCCCACTTCCTCAATGCTGACCCTCGGAGAGTCTCACAGCACCAATACTCCAACAGTGTAATACACCCACACGGCTGAAAAACCCTCAGTGAAGCCCTCCCTCAGTGCTGACACCAGGCCTCAGTGCTGACCAACTCTCAGATCTGCCCCCCCGCCCCCAAGTGCAGCACTCTCTCAATGCAGCACTGAAAGGAGGTCAGCACTGACCGGGTGAGTACTGAGGGAGTGCTGCACTGTAGCGGCTCAGCACTGAGGGGGTTCATCACATGGCAGTGCTGCACTGAGGGAGGGCTGCACTCATGGAGTGCTGGACAGAGTGGGGTCTGAAATTAGAGGGGTCAGCACTGAAGATGGTCAGTACTGAAGGGAGTGCAGCACTGACAGGCTCAGTAGTGATGAAGTTGTGCATTGAGGGAGTGCCGTATAGAAGGGGATATTCCTGTAAAATGTGGGAGGTAACGGTCACCACTAGTGTCCCCACTGACTTCATCTGCGGGAAGTGCACTCAACTCCAGCTCCTTGGAAACCGCGTTAGGGAACTGGAACTGGAGCTGGATGAACTTCGGATCATTCAGGAGGCTGAGGGGGTAATTGAGAGGAGTTACGGGGAGGTAGTCACACCTCAGGTACAGGAAAAAAAGTAGATGGGTTACAGTCAGGGGACGGAAAGGGAACAGGCAGACAGTGCAGGGATCCCCTGTGGCCGTTCCCATCAAAAACAAGTATACCGTTTTGGATACTGTTGGCGGGGGGACGACTTACCAGGGGTAAGCCATGGGGTACAGGTCCCTGGCACAGAGTCTGTCCCTGTTGCTCAGAAGGGAAGGGGGAAAAGAGGAGAGCATTATTCATTGGGGACTCCATAGTTAGGGGGACAGATAGGAGATTCTGTGGGAACGAGAGAGACTCGCGGTTGGGGTGTTCCCTCCCACGTGCCAGGGTCCGTGATGTCTCAGATCGTGTTTTCGGGATCCTTAAGGGGGAGGGGGAGCAGCCCCAAGTCGTGGTCCACATAGGCACCAACGACAGAGGTAGGAAAAGGGATGGGGATGTAAGGCAGAAATTCAAGGAGGTAGGGTGGATGCTTAGAGCTAGAACAAACAGAGTTGTTATGTCTGGTTTGTTACCCGTGCCACGTGCTAGCGAGGCGAGGAATAGGGAAAGAGAGCAGTTGAACACGTGGCTACAGGGATGGTGCAAGAGGGAGGAATTCAGATACCTCGATAATTGGGGCTCATTCTGGGTTAGGTGGGACCTCGACAAACGGGATGGTCCACACCTGAACCAGAGGGGTACCAATATTCTGGGGGAGGAAATTTGCTAATGCTCTTGGGAGGGTTTAAACTAATTCATCAGGGGGATGGGAACCTGAATTGTAGTTCCAATGTACAGGAGGTTGAGAGTAGTAAGGTTATGAAGAAGGTTTCAAGGTCGCAGGAGTGTCCCGGCAGGCAGGAAGGTGGTTTGAAGTGTGTCTCCTTCAATGCCAGGAGCATCCGGAATAAGGTGGGTGAACGTGCAGCATGGGTTGGTTCCTGGGACTTCGATGTTGTGGCCATTTCGGAGACATGGATAGAGCAGGGACAGGAATGGTTGTTGCAGGTTCCGGGGTTTAGATGTTTCAGTAAGGTCAGGGAAGGTGGTAAAAGAGGGGGAGGTGTGGCATTGTTAGTCAAGGACGGTATTACGGTGGCAGAAAGGACGTTTGATGAGGACTCGTCTACTGAGGTAGTATGGGCTGAGGTTAGAAGCAGGAAAGGAGAGGTCACCCTGTTGTGAGTTTTCTATAGCCTCCGAAAAGTTCCAGAGATGTAGAGGAAAGGATTGCAAAGATGATTCTGGATAGGAGCGAAAGTAACAGGGTAGTTGTTATGAGGGACATTAACTTTCCAAATATTGACTGGAAACGCTATAGTTCGAGTACTTTAGATGGGTCAGTTTTTGTCCAATGTGTGCAGGAGGGTTTCCTGACACAGTACGTAAATAGGCCAATAAGAGGCGAGGCCACATTAGATTTGGTACTGGGTAATGAACCAGGCCAGGTGTTAGATTTGGAGGTCGGTGAGCACTTTGGTGATAGTGAACACAATTCGGTTATGTTCACTTTAGCGATGGAAAGGGATAGGTAGATTACGCAGGGCAAGTTTTATAGCTGGAGGAAAGGCAATTATGAGGCGATTAGGCAAGATTTAGGATGCTGAGGATGGAGAAGGAACCTGCAAGGGCTGGGCACAATTGAAATGTGGAGTTTGTTCAAGGATCAGCTACTGCGTGTCCTTGAGAAGTATGTAGCTGTCAGGCAGTGAGGAAGAGGTCAAGCTAGGGAACCGTGGTTTACTAAAGAAGTTGAATCTCTTGTCAAGAGGAAGAAGGAGGCTTATGTAGAGATGAGGCGTGAAGGCTCAGTTAGGGCGCTTGAGAGTTACAAATTAGCCAGGAAGGACCTAAGGAGAGAGCTAAGAAGAGCCAGGAGGGGACATGAGAAGTCTTTAGTAGGTAGGATCGAGGAAAACCCTAAAGCTTTCGTTAGGTATGTCAGGAATAAAAGAATGACCAGAGCAAGATTAGGGCCAGTCAAGGACATTAGTGGGAAGTTGTGCGTGGAGCCTGAAGAGATAGGAGAGGCGCTAAATGAATATTCTTCGTCAGTATTCACACAGGAAAAAGACAATTAGTCGAGGAGAATACTGAGATACAGGCTATTAGACTAGACGGGATTGAGGTTCATAAGGAGGAGGTGTTAGAAATTCTGGAAGGTGTGAAAATAGATAAGTCCCTTGGGCCGGATGGGATTTATCCTCGGATTCTCTGGGAAGCTAGAGAGGAGATTGCAGAGCCTTTGGCTTTGATCTTTATGTCGTCATTGTCTTCAGGAATAGTGCCAGAAGACTGGAGACTAGCAAATGTTGTCCCCTTGTTCAAGAAGGGGAGTAGAGACAACCCTGGTAATTATAGACCAGTGAGCCTTACTTCGGTGGTGGGTAAAGTGTTGGAAAGGATGATAAGAGATCGGATTTATAATCATCCAGAAATGAATAATTTGATTAG
>NW_025974833.1:0-5568 GCF_021869965.1 Rhincodon typus
GGGGGGGGAGAGAGAGAGAGAGGGAGAGAGTGAGGGGGAGAGAGAGAGAGCGAGGGGGAGAGAGAGGGAGAGAGAGAGGGAGGGAGAGAGAGAGAGAGAGAGGGAGAGAGAGAGAGACAGAGAGGGGAAATGGGGCCCAAAAGCTGGTTCATTCACATAGAGGCAGACAGAAGAGGCTGACATGCAGTGATTAATCAACAGAGTATCCAGGGCTGGAGAAAAATCCAGAACTGCTCGAAAGAGAGCTGGAAACAGAAGGTTGTGGAGGTGTTGGAGAGGAAGCTATGTTATAAAGCCACTTGGTTAAGGAACACAGGTTCAGGAGTAAGTGAGCTAAGTTAGCAGTTTGCTTAAGGGTGTTGCACAGAGGCACAAACTAAAGAAAATAGAATAGAATTAATGCAGAATTAATTGCCAAAAGGAAATGAATAACGGCTGTGTTAGTGGACCAGAAGCAGTAACGTGGACTGACGACAAGAGTGACCATTCACTGCGGTTTGGGCGTCTTCAAGGATGGGATAAATAAGTTGAACTTTGCCTTCTCAAATCAATGAAGCGACTGTACCCAATGGTATAGTGGAACATAGTTCATGGTTGACTCACATTTACTAAACTTACGCGATCTTCTCTCAGAAATACAGTGCAAGCCTCCCATGAATATGGTCAGGGACGGCTCTCCATGGTCGAAACAGAAGGAAATTATGAAATATTTGTGGTCCATCAAGCCAGATTTTACCCTGGGTTGTGATTTCTCCAGGGTTACCATTGGCTGGGACCTGAGCAAAGAGAAGGGAGCTATTTCAGCACTTTGTACTTGGTCGTAATACCTAGACCTCAAACTGTGATGGCTACAAGGTACGTTGAGACGCCCTGAGGATGTGAAAGGTGCTACAGAAACGCAAACCTTTCTTCTTCATCGATAGGGTGTGGACACAATATGTTGATATACTGGCATCTTTTATTTAGTTATTGCCATGTGTATTTTATTATAAAACCCGTTGAGACGTGTTGTGTATTAGAATAACATGTCAGATTGATGTAAATTGGTCAACACGCAGACACCTAACCATATCAAACTTTGTGATGGACACATAATTACGGCCCATCCTGCTTTCCCTTCCTAAATAATACGACGGCTTCAGACCGTTATTCTTGGTTTAAGATCAAACATAAATCAATTTGCATGGCAGTGGAAAACAGTTTCTCACAGAAGTTAATTGGGAGGCACAAACCTTCCAAGCAACACCGTATGGAGGGGATAGTTACAACACACAGCAACACTGGTCCAAACAGAAGGAATCACATTTCCGTAGCACCTTCCGTAATCTCAGGATAGCCCAAAAGCCTTTGACAAGTTTCCACACTGTAGACTCATTAGTAAAGTTAGATCCCATGGGACTCAGGGTGAGCTTAGCCAATTGGCTACAAAATTGGTTTCACAGCAGGAGACAGAGGGTGGATGGTGGACGGTTTTTGCTCAGGCTGTGACCAGCGGCCATTCCACAGGGATCGGTGCTGGGTCCACTTTAGTTCGTCATTTGTATAATTGATTTGAATGAGACTATAGGAGGCATGGTTAGTAAATTTGCAGGTGACAGCAAAATTGATGATATAGTGGACAGTGCGGAAGGTTATCTAAGATTACAAAGAGACCTTGATCAATTGGGTCAATGGGCTGAGGAGTGGCAGATGGAATTTAATTTGGATAAATGCGAGGTATTGCATTTTGGTAAAACAAACAAGGACAGGACTTATACAACTAATGGTAGGGCCTTGGGTAGTGTGGTAGAACAGAGAGACCTAGGGGTACAGACACATAATTCTTTGAAGTTTGTGATACATATAGACAGGGTGGTTAAGAAGGCGTTTAGCACGCTTGCCTTCATTGCTCAGACCTTTGAGTTTAGGAGTTGGGACGTCATTTTGAGGTTGTACAAGAATTTGGTGAGGTCTCTTCTGGAGCACTGTGTCCAGTTCTGGTCAATATTATTAAACTGGAGAATGTTCAAAAGAGATTTACCAGGATGTTACTGGGAATGGAGGGTTTGAGTTATATGGAGAGGCTGGGACTTTTTCACTGGAGCGTAGGAGGTGAGGGGTGACCTTATAAAGGTTTATAAAATCATGAGGAGTATAGATAAGGTGTCTTTTCCCTACAGTGGGGGATTTCAAGACTAGGGAACACAATTTTAAGGTGAGAGAAGAAAGATTTACAAAAGACTTAAAGGGCAACTTTTTTACACAGAGGGTGGTTTGTGTGTGGAATAAACTTCCTGAGGAAGTGGTGGATGTGGGTACAGTTACAACGTTTAGAAGACATTTGGATAAGTACACGAATAGGAAAGGTTTGGAGGGATATGGGCCAGGAGCAGGCAGGTGGGACCAGTTTAGTTTGGGATTATGGTCGGCACGGACTGGTTGGACCGAAGGGTCTGTTTCCGTGCTGCAGGACTCTATAAGAAACCACGCTTTGATGTGGGTAATGTGGGAAACCCCGTAGCTAAAATGCGGGCACTTTGCGAACTGCATATTCTGCAAGCAATAATATACTGTTGGGGTAGAAAATGCATTGAGGCAAAACTTCACACACATCAGGACAATTTTCAAGCAATACCAGTGCAAAGGGAAAACAACATTTGAACAGTGCAAGAGGAGAGTGCTGACTGGTTGGCAGAGATGCTGTGAAGGGCGCCGCACCAGCTATAAGATGACTGACAGTTAACCTCCAAGCTTTGTTTAAATTTTAAATTGGGGATTGATCTGAGAAATAAAGCAGAAAATGGCAGCCCCATCCCCACCCCGTTGTGCTGAGTTGAAGCAGACACAGTATGTTTGCAGGTTCTTCCTGTCTATAAAGAACGGGGCCCTGAGGATACATGTATGTAGCTTCTAGTCCGGGACATGAACCATACTGTTAACCTGACCAGCAATCGCTAAATCACCAGCCAACATCCTGTCAGTTAAATATCAGTCATCATCTCCCTGGTGCCAGCAGCCCTAACAATCAGATGTTCATTTGCCAACCAATCACTTCTCTCTTCTCTCTATCGTACAAACACTGCTTTCCCTTACATTTGGTATTCTTGTGAAGTGTCCTGATCAGGTCAAGATGAAAAGCATCTGGACAACAGCTCAGCTTGGAAATAATGTGAACTTTCACTTCCACATCAAACTGCCTCCTTTTGAGGCAGCGCAACTAAAATCAGGGTCTAACTTACGCTAAAAGTGCGCTGGTCCCATACCCTTCAACGTTACGACATTTGAAGTGCTCTTCCCAATATATTTTTAAAAGTTTTCCGGCCTCCACCACCTTCCCAGGCAGTGCATTCCACCCGCTGCTGTGTGACAAAGTATTTTCCCCCCGAATCACCTCTGAATCTCCCGACCCCTCGCCCTAACATTGTTCCCCTCTCGTGATTGACGCCCTCAACCAAGGGAAAGGTCTGCTACCCATTTGCCCCATCCATGCCCCTCATAATGTTATACACCCAAATAATGCCCCCCCACCTCAGTCTAAAGGAAACGATCCAAGCCTATCCAGTCTCCCCTTAAAGTTTCAGAGATAGTAGGAACTGCAGATGCTGGAGAATCTGAGATCTCAAGGTGTAGAGCTGGATGAACACAGCAGGCCAAGCAGCATCAGAGGAGCAGGAAGGCTGACGTTTTGGGCCTAGACCCTTCTCCAGAAAATGATGCTGCTTGGCCTGCTGTGTTCATCCAGCCCTACACCTTGTTATCCCCTTAAGGTTAATTGTCTCTGTCCCAGGCAACATCCTGGTGAACATTCTCTGTACCCACCTCTAGTGCTATCGCATCCTTCCTGTAGTGAGGGGACAGGACATTACCCCAGCTGTGGCCTGACCAACACTCTGTAAACTGTAACATTATCTCCTTGCTCTCGTACTTTGTGCCTCAACTGATGAAAGCAAGTTTTCCATATTTTACACGGCATTTCTACACACAAAGGGTGGGAAAGGTCTGGAACTCTCTTCAGTGGATAATAATGGATCAGTCGTTAATTTTAAATCCGAAATAAATACATTTTTGGTTAAGCCAAAGGGATGTGGGCCAAAGGCAGATCTGTAGAGTTGGGTCACGGACAGAGTCATACAGCACAGAAACAGACCCTTCAGTCCAACTCGTCCATGCTGACCAGATATCCTAAATTAATCTAGTCCCAATCATCAGCATTTGGCCCATATCCCCCTAAACCCTTCCTATTCATGTCCCAATCCAGATGCCTTTTAAATGTTGTAATTGTACCAGCCTCCACCACTTCCTCTGGCAGCTCAATCCACACACACGCCACCCTCTGTGTGAAAATGTTGCCCCTCAGGTCCCTTTTAAATCTTTCCCCTCTCACCTTAAACCTATGCCCCTCTAGTTTTGGACTCCCCTACCCTGGGGAAAAGACCTTGACTATTCACCCTATCCATGCCCCGCATGGTTTTATAAACCTCTATAAGGTCACCCCTACGCTCCAGGGAAAATAGTCCCAGCCTATTCAGCCTCTCCCTGTAGCTCAAACCCTCCAACATCCTTGTAAATCCTTTCTGAACCCTTTCTAGTTTAACAACATCCTTCCTATAGCAGGGAGACCAAAATTGAACGCTGTATTCCAATAGTGGTCTAACCAATGTCCTGTACAACCGCAACATGACCCTCCCAACTCCTATACTCAATGTACTGACCAATAAAGGCTTAAGCCACTGAAGGGCAGAATGGGGCTGGATGGCACTCTCTCCTCACATTGGAGGCAAGTAAATACGCCACCACCAGCCCCACGGTGGGGGGTTGGGGGGGAGGGGGCGCTATATTTGATCAAACGTGTCTCTCACACGTGTCCTGACCCAACGTTTTAATCCTCGTCAACGTCACACATGAGGTGGTCGTCATATTGCCGGTTCTGGGATCTTGCTGTGCACAGGCCGGCCGTCCTCCATTGCACTCAGTGCGAAGTGCTCTGTTGTCCACGTGGGGTTGGGGGGGAGGGTGTGGATGTGGAAGGCGCTATGGAAATGCAGGTCTTCCCTTTCGAAGCGTTTCTGCGTTAATGCTTACGGGAGTGAGGTTGGCCGTTTTCAGTCCTGGTATTGCCAGGCTTTTGTCGTGGGGCCCTGGATCATGAATAAATCTGCTGTTCTGAAGGAATTTGTCACACAGATGGTAGTAAAGTGTTTGTGGTCCCAGAGGAGGTGGGGGAGGGGCAGAGTAAGGGGGCGAGAGAGAGAGAGAGAAAGGGACAGGAGAGCAGGAAGGCGAGAGAGAGAGAGGGAGGGGACAGAGAGAGAGAAGGAGGGGAGAAGGAGACTGAGGGAAAGGAGTGGGTGGGCCACGGGTTTAGGGGGTCGGTGAGGGAAGAGGTGTCCATGTTGGGAGGGGGTACAGCATGGGGTGTAGGAGTATTGGGGAGGCAGGGAGTGAGGGAAGGGGGCGAGGAGATGGGGAGGAGGAAGGGACACTGAAGAAGGAGGAAAACAGGAGAAAGAGGGAGAGACAGAGTGAGGAGAGGCGGAAGGGAGAGGGGAGATTGAAGAGGGGCAAGATAGAGAGTGGGAGAGTGAGGAG
>NW_025974833.1:6068-8263 GCF_021869965.1 Rhincodon typus
AGGGGGTAAGAGAAGGGGAAAAGGAAGAGAGGGAAGAGAAACTGAGAGGGGCGTGGAACAGGGAAGGGGAGGGAGGTAAGAACGTAAGGGAATGGGACGGTAAAGGGAGGGGTTAGAGGAAGGGGGCAGGAGCAGTGGGAGGAGGGGATGGGGAGAGTGGGGAGAGGGTGACAGCAGAGGGGGTAGTGGAGAAGAGGGAGGGAATGGATGAAGTTGGGGGAATGGGGCTGAAAGGAGTTAAATAGATCAGAATTGATAGGGGGAGCTGTATGCAGGAGGATCAGTCACAGACGGCGTACTGATTGAAGGCAGTTGTCAAAAACAGCCTCGTCTTGGGGAGGGCAAATGTTGCTTTACCTCCCCCTCGTGCCTGACAGGGTGGGGGTAGGAACAGATCCAAAATGTAGAACACCAGTTGGGATAAAAGCTCAGAAGATTTACAGGGGAATGGGTCAAAAGCAGAGGAAGTGGGACTGATCGGGAACAGCCAGGATGGGCTGAACAGCTTCCTCTTTTCTCTGCAGAATTCAATCATTTGATTTAAATAACACTGGCATTCCACAGTTGGCAAGACAGCACATAAAAAGTTGCATTTAGCTACCATATCCTGATTTGTTTTCATGGAACGAATTCAGTTCTCTGCTCCACTCCCCCGATCTCATAAACCATGAGCAAATATAGACTTGCTCTTGCTTAACTCGCCTTCTGTCCTTGCCTCTGCCTCTGTTGGAGAGATTCCCCGGCTCCAATAAAAACAAATACCACACTCCAGCATCTGCAGTTCCTACTATCTCTCACCACACTGTTCAAACTATTTGTCTCAAATTCCACCATCTGCCGTGACGGGATTCAAACCCAGGTCCCAAGAATGTTACCTGGGTCTCTGGATTAGTAGTCTAGCAAAAATGCCACTTGACTACCTTCTCCCTGAGATTGTAGTTTATATTGCTCCATCTACAGATGCCACGTAAATAGAAATATTACAAAACAAACATGGGCACACCTATCCAGAAACTCTTTTGATCATGGTCCAGCCAAAGTCTGGCTCAAAGTCGGGAAGGTGGAACATGGAAAAGGTAAAGAATTTCTGCAGACAAAGGAGACAAAGGTTGAAGAGTGGGAGTGTAAAATCAGGAGCTGCATAAGGTTGGGAAACCAATATTTCTGGAATTTGGGGATTCGAGCCAAAATGGATAAGCCAAGGTGATGGAATGGGAAGTTTTATATATAAATGTGTTCAACAGTATAATAGTGTTGCATTTGGAATGAACCGACCTCTACGAAAGCTATAGGATTGGAGAGGAGACAGAAGGTTATTAAAGAGGTAGATTCACCACAGTCTTACTGAGGCCGCTTCCTGAATAGAGAGAGACAACTAGGGGTGGTTTATGTTGAGGGTCACCATGCTTCAGGTGGGGAGAGACATTGAGAAGGAGAGTCCTTCATGGTAACCTCAGCTGGTGAGGATACCAAATCTACACTGTTGACATTTCTCTGTATCACAAACAGCTGTCCAGCCAACTGAGCGAACCGACATTACTGTATTGCAGAGTTTTGAGGTTCAGGAGTCACCAATTGCCCAAACTCACAAACGATCTTAAGGTGGTTTATTAAGTTCACTGAGAAGCAGTGGTTAAGGTAGATGTATGAAGGTAAATAAAGAGAAATAGCAGATGTCCCATCACAGCTAAGAGGGCTTCACTGACCCCAGAGGATGGGTGGTACAGAGAGTGTTGGTCTCTGCTCCATGTGGCACTATCGTTCTGCTCAGGAGCTGCAGTATTCAGAAACTGTCTCCCTGCTCCCTGTCAGTTTTTCTCATCTTTCCCATTTTATTCATCTTCCCTCATTATCACCACCTTCTTCATCTCCCCTCTCTTCCTCAGACTTCCACCATCATCGTTCATCACTCTTCATCCTCCCTGTCTCCCCGCAATCTTCTCCCAGTCTTCCCCTGCTTTTTTCACCCATCTCTTCCCCCACCTTCTTCACCTTCGCCCCTCTTCTTCCACTTTCTCCACCTTCCCCTCTCATATCCCATCTTTTCCATCTTCCCTGATCAATGGTGATCTCATTGAAACATATTGGAATAAAGAGATAGTAGGAACTGCAGACGCTGGAGAATCTGAGACAACAAGGTGCAGGGCTGGATGAACACAGCAGGCCAAGCAGCATCATAGGAGCAGAAAGGCTGA
>NW_025974834.1:0-2499 GCF_021869965.1 Rhincodon typus
CTTGATTCTGGAATGATCTTATCAAAAGATCTGTGAAGTTTACTAACCTCTCTACATATGGTCCCGTTTCCTCAGGTGGTAGCTCGATCAGCAAATTCACTTCTTTAAAAGGGCAAGACAAGGACACAAACATCACCAAGAAAAAGCTATCAGGTCAGCGCTCTCACCTAAACTTTCCTTTCACTAGAATGCCTGTTAAATTCAATTGCCACCACTTTCCACCCCTTAATCACTTGCTGTCATCCAATTTTGCAACTCGACTAGTAACCATCCTATCTCATTCCTGAGCCCTGGAGAGATTTACAGTCCACTGAAACACAGTCTTGTGATATCTTCAAAGAGAAGTCAAGCGTTCTGAATCTGTTCGATTCAGAAAAAAACATACTTTATTCATTCTTTCTGTTAGATGACTTTTTTTAAAAAACAGTTACTTGATAAAGGGTGTTGAAGAAGGGTCTAGGCCCGAAACGTCTGCCTTCCTGCTCCTCTGATGCTGCTTGGCCTGCTGTGTTCATCCAGCTCTACACCTTGTTATCTCAGATTCGCCAGCATCTGCAGTTCCTACTATCTCCAATCCCTGCTCACTGTTTCCTGGCTGTTAGCCAATTCTCCAGCCATGGCAACATATCACCTCCAACACCATGGCTTTTATCTTTAGACTTAACCTTTTGTGACGTACCTTGTTGAACGCCTACTCGAAGTCCAAATACAACACGTGTACTGGTTCCTCCCTGACTGCTCTGGTTGAGCATTCTTCAAAAAACTAATCGTCTGACATGATTTCTCTTTCATGGAGTCATGACGACTCTGTTTAATTAGATTATTGCTTTCCAAATGCACTGTTATTATTTCCTTAATGATTGATCCCAATACCTTTTCAACATTAAAATGTTTGGCCTAAAGTTACCTGCCTTTTGCCTCCCTCTCTTTTTGAATAGGGGTGTCACATTGGCAGTTTTCCAGATACTGCCCCAGAATCCAAAGATTAGGAAAACTACAACAGTACGTCCACTATTCCTGGAGCTCTCTCTTTTATCTGTACCACCAATGCTTGTGCCAGCACTAGTTGCCCCACAGCACTGATGAAACAATCACTGCAAACACCATTATTCAACAGTCTTGCACATAAATTCTTTGAAAGTGCGTCAAGACCAATGTGGCCTTTGCACTAAAGCTTGCATTTCACAAATGGCATGGGGTCAGTGGTGCAAGTGAGTAGACAGATATTAGAGGCCATTTTTAATGGAGGCATCTTGCCCACATATTGCGAACAAACTGTTCCAATCCTGGCAGAGCCATTATTTGTTCAACCAGTTTCACCATCACCTGACCCCCAAAAGAGATTTCCTGTGTGGTACCAAGATACCTGCCTTGCTTTCTAGGGTTATGACTGTCAATTACCCCAGATACATGGTTCGTGGAGGTGAGCTCTCAACACACAAATTGCTGATAGGATGTTATATTTAGTGAAACAGTACTAATTAGATATGAAATATACTCACACCTCCATCAGCCCAGAATTTGCCTTCTACTTCAAAAGAATAAAACAAAAGATTGCAATTTAATTTTTTTATTTAAAACAACTGTAAGAACATTGAAAATATTTATTGAACACTATTTTTAGAAACAAAACTTAAACAAAGAACTTAGACGATTTCTTCTTCTACCTGTGCCTAGTATTGTTGGTATAGCCTCGATGTTGAACCATTTTAGTTTTGAGTGGTTATGTGTAATTATCTAATTAGTGAATCCTATATCAAGCACCAAGCAATTTACAGGAGGAGGAGGAAATAAAATACTTAAGATCTCTCAAAAATCAGGGAGGTGAGCTCCCTAAAGTCCCTCCTCACCAGAGCTCATTGGCACAGATTCACATTGGAGAAGGAGACTCGAACATTGCCTGTGGAAGACATGTATGCCAGAAATGTTAAAAGTGCTTCAGTACTTGTTGTTCCTGGTGTTAATTTATACATTATCAAATTCACATTTGCACTGAAACTCAAATACTGTTAAAATATTCCTGGTATTTTGCTACTTTGAATGTAATTTTGTTTTGGATCCATTTGAAAAGTGAATATACATAATCAACACTGTCCTGCACCTGAGATGTGATTGCATTAAGATGAAAAGGTCAATGTGTGATTGTCAGATTAGGTTGTTTACCATTGAGACCCACTTGAAACAATGACACTTCTGAGTAATGGAACATAAGCAGATAAACAAGGAACAACAAGTGTATTACAGTATTCATGTCTGAGGTGATCTGGTCCCCTGTGCATCTTTTAAATACCTTTTATCCCCAAAATGGTTTGCACTTTACAAATATATATTCTCTTACATACATGCGCACGTCTCACAATATAACAATTCAATATAAATTCATTATAAAGCTGAACATTAATTAAAATACAATTTGGGTCTCAAACAAGTGCAATACCACTGGCAATAATAAACAATTCTATTATTTCTTGCAGTTGCACTGAGTTAAAAACATATCAA
>NW_025974834.1:2509-3165 GCF_021869965.1 Rhincodon typus
TTCACGAATGACCCAGCAGCTACATGGTCACTTCTGCTGATACCAGCATCAAACACAAAAAGGTGCAGTGTGATCAATGCGAAAACACTGAGAAAAGCAATCCTCTCCTTCAGCATTGGATCGGAATCTTGAAACTAACACCACTGGGGGCACCTAAAACAAACACGAGTCAGTGATCCAGCGTATGACCATTTTCTGTGGGCAATGATAGATGCACAATAAATGCCAGCTTTGTCAGTGACACTTGCATCCAGTGGATTGATTTTTCTTTTCTGTGAAAACTGACAGGGATAGCATGCTGCAGAGGCATTGGGACCCTTCATTTTAATAAGGCATTCTGTTTAACACAGTCTGGATGGTACGTTTTAAACCACAGCAGAATTAAACCCATTGAGTCCTCGTTTCTACTTTTCACCAGGAAATGGTGGGGGGAGGGTTGCTACAGATTAGCAATTTGACAGCTATGACCCCACCCATATTTCTTGTCTCAGCCTTGAGCCAAAAAGAGGAGGGAAAAAAAGATTAATTTCAGCAACAGAAAACATTTTTTTTGGAATAACCAGTTAGAATAAGAATGAACAAAGCAGAACAATCGGATAACAATGTGAA
Organism: Rhincodon typus; assembly: GCF_021869965.1. Lineage (NCBI taxonomy): Eukaryota > Metazoa > Chordata > Chondrichthyes > Orectolobiformes > Rhincodontidae > Rhincodon > Rhincodon typus. The sequence goes on from NW_025974834.1 coordinate 3,119, forward strand.
TAATTCAGGAGTTAATGCCACAACCAACTCCAGATGTGCATCCTTCA
>NW_025974834.1:3324-8263 GCF_021869965.1 Rhincodon typus
ACAATTCTATTATTTCTTGCAGTTGCACTGAGTTAAAAACATATCAATGGGTTTTTAACCCAGAATAGTTTAAACCACTGGAAAAATAAAGACTGAAGGCACAAAAGGTGGGCTGGAGACGTTAAAATTCGAGCCAAACATTTCAGTTGAAGTACTCGTCATCCCACCAATGGTCTGGATAAATAGTTGGTTTGTTAAATGGCTTGCACTTTACAAATATATCCTCTCATACACACTCTCTCTCACTCTCACACTCTCACAATTTCATTCACAGCCTCACTCTGACTCTCACTCACAGTCTCACACACACACGGTCTCACTCACACAATCTCACTCTGACGTCAGAGACAGCGTGAACTGCAGATGCTGCAGTCAGAGATAACACAGTATGCAGCTGGAGGAACACAGCAGACCAGGCAGTATCAGAGGAGCAGGAGAGTCGACGTTTCAGGTCGAGACCCTTCGTCAGGACTGGGGAGGGGGAAGGGAGCTGGGAAATCGAGGGAGAAGGGGTGGGGTTGGAGGAAGGTAGGTGGGATGGTGATAGGTAGATGCAGGTAGGGGTAGTGGGGATTGGTCGGTGGGAAGGATGGTGCAGATAGGTGGGAGAGAAGATGGACAGGTTGTGTCGGGTGAAGGAGGTGGGGATGAGAGGGAGGGTTGGACATGGGATGAGGACGGAGGTGGGGAGATTTTGAGACTGGTGAATTCTGTGTTCAGGCCATTGGGCTCTGGGCTCCCGAGGCAGAATACGAGGTGTTGTTCCTCCAGTTCGTGTGTGGCGTCACTGTGGCGCTGGAGGAGGCCCAGGATGGACACGTCACCCAGGGAGTGAGAGGGGTGTTAAAATGGTTGGTGACCAGAATGAGTTGTTGGTTACAGTGTAGAGAGAGCAGATGCTCCGCGAATTGGTCACGGAGTCTGCGCTTGGTCTCACCGATGTAGAGGAGGCCACATTGGGAGCAACGGATAAAGTAGACCAGGTTGTAGGATGTACAGGAAAACCCCTGTTGGAAATGGAAATTTGTGTTGGGCCTTGGATGGAGATGACAGGGGGGAGATGTGTGGGCAGGTGTACCGCCTCCTGCGGTTGCAGGGAAAGGTGCCGGGTGTGGTGAGGTTGGTGGAGAGTGTGGAGCGGACGAGGGAGTCACGGAGTGAGCGGTCCCTATGAAAGGCAGATAGGGGTGGGGAGGAAAATATCTCGGTGGTGTCAGATTGAAGGTGGCGGAGAATGATGCACTGGATGCGGAGTTTAGTGGAGTGGTATGTGAGGAGCAGAGGGACTCTGTGCTAATTTTTGTTTGGGGTAGGGTTTTGGGGGCAGACGTGTCGGAAACACAAGAGATGCGGTTGAGGACGTGTTGGATCAATGGAGGGGGGAAGTTGCGGTCCTTGAAGTATCATTCCTCTTTCAAGGACTGCAACTAACCCCCTCCGTTGATCCAAAATGCCCTCAACTGCATCTCTTGCATTTTCCACACTTCTGCCCTCAAACCCTCTCCCCCCCAAAAAAATCAGGACAGAACCCCCCTGGTCCTCACATATCAACACACCAACCTCCGCATCCAGCGTATCATTCTCTGCCACCGACATTCCGACCCCACCACCAAAGACACATTTCCCTCTCCACCCCTATCTGCCTTTCCTAGAGACCGCTCACTCCATGTCTCCCTCGTCTGCTCCACACTCCCCACCAACCCTACCACATCCGGCACCTTTCCCTGCAACTGTAGGAGGTGCTCCACCTTCCCTCTCACCATCATCCAAGGCCCAAGACAAACTTTACATATCTGACAGGGATTCACCTGTACATCCTACCATCTGTTCTACTGTATGACAAACTTTCCTTATCTGACAGGGGTTCACGTGTGCATCCTACAATCTGGTCTACTGTATCCGCTGCTCCTGACGTGGCCTCCTCTACATCGGTGAGACCAAGCACAGGTTTGGTGACCGATTCGCGGAGCATCTGTGCTCTGTACGCTACAATCAACAACACCTTCCAGCTGCCAACCATTTTAACTTCCCCTCCCAGATCCTGGATGACATGTCCATCCTGGGCCTCTTCCAGTGCCAAGGGCCGGAACTTCCCTGCTCCGTTGATCCAAAATGCCCTCAACTGCATCTCTTGCATTTTCCGCACTTCTGCCCTCAAACCCCTTCCCCCCAACAAAAATAAGTACAGAAACCCCTGCTCCTCACCTATCACTCCTCCCCCTACCAACCTCCACATCCATTGCATCATCCTGTGCCATTTCCGCCACCTACAATCCGACCCCAACAGCAAAGAGATATTTAACACTACACCCTTATTGGCCTTTCATAGGGACCGCGCACTCTGCGACTCCCTCATCCGCTCCACATTCCCCACTAACCCCACCACCCCTGGCATCTTTCCCTGCAGGCGCAGGAGATGCTACCCCTGCCCCCACGCCTCCCCTCTCACCTCCATCCACGGCCCAAGGCAATCCTTCCATATCCGACTGGGGTTCATATGTACATCCTACACCACCTTCCGGTCGCCAACCATTTTAACTCCCCCTTCCACTTCCCAGGTGACATATCCATCCTGGGCCTCTTCCAGTGCCAAGGACTGTAACCTCCCTGTTCCATTGATCCAAAAGGCCCTCAACCGCATCTCTTGCATTTCCTACACTTCTGCCCTTAAATCTCCTGTCCCCAACAAAAATAAGGACACAATCCCCTGGTCCTCACATATCACCCCACCAAACTCCGCATCCAACGTATCATTCCCCACCACTTCCGCCACCTGGAATCCAACCCCACCACAATGAGACATTTCCATCTGCACACCTATCTGCCTTTCCTAGGGACTGCTCACTCCGCAACTCCCTCGTCAGCTCCACACTCCCCACTAACCCCACCAAACCCGGTAACTTTCCCTGCAACCGCAGGAGGTGATACACCTGCCCCTACACCTCCCCTCTCACCTCCATCCAAGACAAATTTTCCATGTCCAATAGGGGTTCACCTGTACATCCCACAACCTGATCTACAGTATCTGTTGCTCCCGACGCGGCGTTCTCTACATCAGTGAAACCAATCGGGAACCGATTCATGGAGCACCCTGCCCTCTGTTCACGACAAACACAACACCTCCTGGTTACTAAGCTTTTTACCTCCCCCTCCCACTCCCTGGGTGACACCTCCATCTTGGGCCTCCTCCAGTGTCACAATGATGCCACCCGCAAACTGGAGGAGCAGCACCTCATATTCCAAGTCAGGCGCCTACAGCCCAATGGCCTAAACGTGGAATTCACCAGTTTTAAAATCTCCCCACCCCCACCCTCATCCCATGACCAACCCTCCATCTCATCCCCGCCTCAACCTGACCTGACACAACCTGTCCAACTTCTCTCCCACCTATAGCTCCACCCTTCCCACTGACCAATCCCCACTACCCCTAGCTGCACTCACCTATCACCATCGCACCTAACTTTCCCCAGCCCCATCCCTCCTCCCTCTTTATTTCCTAGGTCCCTTCTCTCTCCCTAGTTGTGGGGAAGGGTCCTGACCCGAAACGTCAACTCCCCTGTCCTCTTATGTTGCCTGACCTGTGAGGTTCCTTCAGCTCCACACTGTACTGACTCACTCTGACTTCACACAGTCTCACTCTCACACATAGACTCACACAATCTCACTCACACATGGTCTTATTCATACTCACTCAATCACACATGCTCTCTCACTCACACTCACATTCTCACACAATCTCAACCAGTCTCATTCACAGTCTCACTCATACTCAGTCTCACACACTCAGTCACACATCCTCACTTAATCTTACACAGTGTCTCTCTGAAACTCTCACTCACACAGTCACACTCACACAGGCTCACTCACACACAGTCTCACTCTGACTCTCTCACTCACACGTGTTCTTAGTCAAACACATGGTCTCACTCACACAAATGCATGGTCTCATTCACATACAAATTGCTAGTCTCTCTCTCACAATCTCACTCTGACTCTCTCTCTCACAGCCTCACTCACACATATAATCTCACTCACACACACGGTCTCACACACAGTCTCACTCTGACTTCATACAGTCCCACTCTCACACACCCACTCACACGGTCTCACTCACACACACGGTCTCACTCACACACACGGTCTCACTCGGACTTCCCACAGTCTCACTCGGACTTCCCACAGTCTCTCACACTCACACATATAGTTTCAGTCACTCTCACTGACTTTACACAGGCTCACTCACACACATGGTCTGACTCACACTCTCACAATCTCACTCTCAGTCTCACCCTGACTTCACATGGTTACGCTCACACACTTGGTCTCACTCACATAGCCCGTATCATACAACAATTCTTATAAAATTATTATAAAAGTGAACATTAAGTAAAAACTGTTAAGGTCTCAAACAAGTGCAATATCACTGGCAATAATAACCAAGTCTATTATTTCTTGTAGTTGTCCTTTGTTGAAGGCATGTCAATAGGCTTATATCCAGATTAGTTTAAACCACTGGAAAAATAAAAATATTGAAGGCAGGAATGGTGTGCTGAAGAGTTTAAAGGCCAAACCAAACACTTCAGTTGAAGTATTCATCATCCCGCCATTGATTGAATAAATGGCTGGTTTGCTTTTTAACTAAACAACCATTGAGGAACCCAGGCAAATTCAATTGCAATTGGTCAACAAGATTGATACATAAAAGATTTTTTTCTCATCCAACCAATTGAAATATGTCTGTGATGTTCATGGAAGACTGGTGGCAGGGTTCAATTCTCCAGTCTTCCATCAAAAATAGCTGATGTGCAAAATGTTTCAAAAGCACAAACAAGCACTGCACTCAAAAGTTAATGTTATCCAAGTTGTCTGAAGTCAAGTCACTATTATCCAAATTGTCCAATAATTTAAAGTAAAATACTGTCAAGGTCATTTATTCATA
>NW_025974835.1:0-8263 GCF_021869965.1 Rhincodon typus
AAATGGAAACCCTTCTGAAGAAGGATCTAGGCCCGAAACGCCAGCCTTCCTGCTCCTATGATGCTGCTTGGCCTGCTGTGTTCATCCAGCTCTACACCTTGTTATCTCAGATTCTCCAGCATCTGCAGTTCCTACTATCTCTGTAGATGGATATAGATGAATTAAGTGAATAGGCAAAAATCTGCAAGATGGAATATAAATTGGGAAAATGTGAAATTGTTCACTTTAGCAAGAAAAATAAATTAAAAAACGAAGTATTACTTAAAAGGAGAGTGACCGCAGAATCCCAAAGTGCAGTGAAATTTAAGTGTTTTGGCACTTGAGAAACAAAACATTGATCTCCAGGAACAGCATTTAATTAAGAAGGCTAACAGGGTGCTATACTTTTTGAGAGAATTGAACATAAAATTAACAATGTTATGCTTCAGTTATACAGGGTTTGCTGTGATCAAAACTTGGTACTGTATGCAGTTTTGGACTTCCTGAAGAAGGATGTAAATACATTGGAGACAGTTCAGAGTAGGATAAATAGATTCATACCTGGAATGAGCAGGTTCGCTTATGGCTATAGATTAGACAGACTGGGCTTGATTACAATGGGAGCTTAGAAAATTGAGGAGTGACTTTATTGAATTATACAAGATCCTGACTAGTCTTGACAGGATGGATGCAGAAAGGATGACTCCTCTTGTGGTCAAACCAGAATGAGGGGACATTATTTGGAGTCTCCTTTTCAGGTCAGATGAGAAGACTTTTCTCTCAGAGGGTTGTGCAACTTTAGTATGCAGAAGGCAGTAGAGATAGGTTAATTGAATATTTTTAAGATCCAAGTTGGATTCTTGCTAGGCAGGGGAATCAAGGGCTATCAGGTTGGATGGGAATGTGGAATTTGAAACACAAACAGATCAGCCATGATCTTATTAAGGGCAGAGTGGGCTCAAGGAGCCGAATGGTTGACTTCTGTTCCTAATTCAGATGTTCATAACTCTGTAGGTTAGTTTATTTAAAATAGTTAAACATATTTTAATTTATGAAGCAGACTTTACAGCAAACCAACTGATTACTATGCGTGCAGCTTGAAAACCCACTGCAGGCAGAGTTGCACCATTGTATACACACAACACTGAAGCCCTTAAAGGTGAACTCTTAAAGGCAAGGTACACATACAACAAATGTTGCTTTATGAGAATGTCAGTAAGAAAGTATCTGACATCAAGAATTATTTTGGGTTATGCCATTTTCACAGGTGAAAAGTATTAAATTGGGGGACATCTAACTATGACAATATTAGGCAGGAACTGGGGAATGTAGACTGGGATGGCTGTTTGAAGGTAAATCCACATCTGGCATGTGGGAATCTTTTAAAGACCAGTTAATTAGATTTTAGGTCCAGCATGTTCCTGTAAAAAAATGAAGGATAAGGATGGTAATATTCAGGAACCTTGTGTAACATGACAAATTGAGAGCTTAGGCAAGAAGAAAAAGGAGGCACACATAAGGTTTAGGAAGCTAAAGACAGAGCCCTTGAAGAATATGAAGATAGGATGAAGAACTCAAACAAGGACTTAAGAGGGCCAAAAGAGGCCATCAAATGTCTTTGGCAAACAGGATCGAAGAAAATCATAAGGCATTTCATATGTTTATAAGGAACAAGAGGGTAGGTAGGGAAATGATAGGTCCACTCATGGATAATGGAAGGAATTTATGCATGGAGCCGGAGGAAGTGAGTGAGGTCCTTAATGAATACTTTGCATCAGTATTCACAAAGGAGAAGGGCATGGTGGATGGTGAGTCTTGGGAGGGGTATATTGATATTCCGGTACATGTAGACAGAAAAAGAGGAAGCTTTGGATGTTTTGAAAAGCATTAAGTTAGACAGGTCTCCAGGACCTGATCGGATCTATCCTAGCATGCTGAGGGACGCAGATGAGGCAGTTGCTAGGGCCTTGTATGAAATCTTTGTATCCTCTCTAGTCTCAGGAGAGGTCCCAGAGAATTGCCAACATTGTTCCTTTGTGTAAGAAGGGCAATAAGGATAATCCAAGAACTTAGAGGCCATTGAGCCTTATGTCAATGGTAGGGAAATCGTTGGAACATTCTTAGGGATAGAATTTACTCACACTTTGAAAATATGGCAGTGTGGCTTTGTGCAGGGAAGGTCATGTCTCACAAACTTGATTGACTGTTTTGAGGAAGTGACAAAGATGATTGATCAGGGCAGGGCAGTGGATATTGTATATATGGATTTTAATAAGGCCTTTGACAACATCCCTCATGGCAGACAGATACAAAAAGTGAAGTCATACGAGATACGCGGTGAACTTGTAAGATGGATACAGAATGGGTTTAGTCATAGAAGACAGAGAGTAGCAATGGAAAGATGTATTTTTGACTAGAGACATGTGACCAGTGGTGTTCTATAAGGATCAGTGCTGGGATCCCTGTTGTTTGTATGTATGTATATGCAATATATATACACATGATTTGGAAGAGGGTATAGGTGGTCTGATTAGTTCACAGGTGACACAAAGATTGGGGGAGCTGCTGTTCGTAATGAGGATTGCCAGAAGATAAGCAGAATACAGATTGGCTGGAGACTTGGGTAGATAAAGAGCAGATAGAGTTTAACCCAGACAAATGTGAGGTGATGCATTTTGGAAGATCTAATGCAGGTGGGAAGTGTACAATAAATGGTACAACCCTTAATATCATCAACAGACAGAGGGATCTTGGCGCAGATCTCCACAGTTCCCTGAAAGTGGCGACAGAAATGGATGAGGTAGTCAAGAAAGCAGTTGGCCTTCATCATTCAGGGCATAGAGTATAAAAATTGGCAAGTCATGTTGCAGCTGTAAAGAACTTTAGTTAGTCCACATTTAGAAAATTGCATACAATTCTGGTCACCACACTACCAGAAGGACATGGAGGCTTTGGAGAGGATACAGAAACAGTTTACCAAGATGTTGCCTGGGTTGGAGGGTTTTAGCTACGAGGAGAGATTTGACGAACTCAGTTTGTTTCACTTAAACATCAGACTGTGAGGGGTAACCTGATAGAAGTTTACAAAATTATTGACAGCCACGGATAGAATGGATAGCTGGAGTCTTTTCCCAGGGTAGAAATGTAAATTACTAGGGGATATAGGTTAAAGGTAAAACGGGCTAAATGTAAAGTACATGTGAGAAGCAAGTTCTTTTTACCCAGATGGTGGTATGTGCCTGGGGGCACATTGCCAGAGGTGGGTAGTGGAGGTGGATACAATAACATCATTTAAGGGGCATCTTGACAGATATATGAATACACAGGGAATAGAGGGATATGGACCATGGAGAGGCAAATGTTTTTTAGTTTCAAAAGGCAGTGTCATTGGGTGGAAGGGTCTTTTCCCATTCTGTACCCACCTATTTGTTACAGAGTCATAGAGTTATACAGCATGGAAACAGACTTTTTGGTCCAACTCATCCATGCCACCCAGCCATCCCAATCTGACTGGTCCCACTTGCCAGCATTTGGCTAATATCCTTTAAACCCTCCTATTCAGATACACATCCAGATGCCTTTTAAATGTTGTAATTGTACCCGCCTCTACCACTTCCTCTGGCAGCTTTTTCCATGCAAGCACCACCTTCTTCGTGAAAAAGTTACCCCTCAGGTCTTTTTAAACCTTTCCCCTCTCACCTTAAACCTATGCACTTTAGTTTTGGACTTCCTTACCCTAGGAAAATGACTTTGGCTATTCACTCTATCCATGCCCCTCAAAGTAAGCCTCTGACGCTCCAGGGACAAAAGCCCCAGCCTATTCACTTCTCACGATAGCTCAAACCATCCAGTCCTGGCAACATTCTTGCAATTTTTTTCTGCACCCTCTCAAGTTTAACCACATGTTTCCTATCGAAGGGTGACCAGAATTGTATGCAGTATTCTAAAAGTGTCCTTTCCAATGTCCTGTACAGCCACAACATAATGTCCAAACATGTGTATTCAGTGTTCTGACTAATGAAGGCAAGCATGCCAACTGCCTTCTTTACCACTCTGTCTGCGTGCGACTGTAGGTGTTGTAGTGGACAGTGAAGATTATCTGAGAGTACGACGGGACCCTGATCAGATGGGCCAGTGGGCCAAGGAGTCAACAGACCTCAGTCAAGTCAACATGAATAGCTTGCACTCAGGATAAGTAAGTCAAGAGCAGCCTTCGATATCAGTCCATGGGCCAGGACACCGTCAGTCAGAGGCTGGATACACTCCATATTAGGGGTGAGGAGCTGAATGTCAGGCAATCCACTACCTATCTTGAGCTTACTGCCCTATTGTGGGCTGCTTTCTGCCTGGAATGAGAGGGAGGCAGGTATTAAGGTGTCACAACTGAGTGAGTAAGCAATGCAGAGGGCATGTAAGGTTGGTGGTGTCAGGGATTGAAGTAGGTGCGAGCAAGTGAGGGAAGGTATTACAAGAGATAATGAGACTGGTAGGTCAAGAACCTTAGTAGGAGTTGGGTACAGTGCAAAGAGAGAGTGAGTGTGATATATCGGAGAGATGATGGTGGCACATACAGTGGTGAAGTAGGCAAGATCATTGACCTTTCTCTTGCAGGGCTGAGCATTCCTACAGATGGCTGATGATTCATCCTGGTGACAACCTTTTCATTGTAGACCCCCCTGGCATCTGATCAGTGGCTGCACAATGGTGCATTACCCAGGTGACAGAAGCCCCCTTTGCCAAGAATGGGCAACATTCACAAATAATGGGGCATCAAAAGCTCAGAGGGCACTGGGTCCTGTTGCAGGACCAATCAGGTTGTGTCCTCTGTTACAGATGGAGAGAGAAAGTGGGCTAACATATCCTCTTTTCTCTCACTTCTTGGCTGTTTAAAAGCCTTTGATTTTATGATTTTAAAGGATAGACACAAAACCAACTTCCTTATGAGTTTGACGAAAAAAAAGGATAAAAGTTTATTTATTAACACCCACAATGTCACCCCAACACAATGTTTAATCTCTCAAATGAATGGACACACAAACACAAGAATGGAGAGTTTTGTAGATGTTCCTGATTGTGAATGACTTGTCTTTTGCCTGGGTTTAGATTTATTTGCTGTACCTTCGGCTTCATTTATTCGAGTTATCTGTACCTTGCCTTGATGAATCCATCATGCGTTTCTCTGGTAGTTAAACAAGTAGTTCCAGATAGGCTGGCCATTACCAGTTCCTTCCTCTTCCTATTCCTCTGAAGCTGATCTTCTGTCTGTACACCCTACACTGGGGGAAATGGTTCCTTTAAACCAGTTCCCTTTGGTCATCCCTTCTGAGTGTTGTTGGGGGTATGTAGCTAAGCAGAATGGAATTGCTGTCATGTTGAGAGATGTGGGAGCGGAGTCCTTGTGTATTTTTAAGGCTGTGATAGATTCCTGATCAGTAGGAGAATCAAATTGCAGGAAAGCAGACATGAGGAGTGTCTGATTAGCCATGATCCTATTGAATGATGGAGGAGTCTTGAGGGACCAAATGATCTATTCCTTGTGGATCACTCTTGCTTGTATCTTTGGTGGTCATCTTTGGTGTCATCGTTCTTCCTGCTGGTGTTGCTACCCCTCTTAGAATCATAGAATCCCTTCAATGTGGAAGCAGGCCATTCAGCCCATTGAGTCCACACTAATCCTCTGGAGAGCATCCCACCCAGTCCCCCCTACCTGTTCCCTGTAACCCTGCATCTCCCATGGCTAATCTACCTAGCCTGCATATCCTCAGACACTATGGAGCAATTTAGCATGGCCAATCCACCTAACCTGGACATCTTTGGACTGTGGGAGGAAACTGGAGCACCGGGAGGAAACCCACGCAGACACAAGAGAGAATGTGCAAATTCCCCACAGGCAGTCACCCGAGGCTGGAATCAAACTGTGTCCCTTTTGCTATAGAGTCCATAGTGCTAACCACTGAGCTACCATGCCGCCCCACATCTTGTTGATGCTATAATAAGCGCATAGTTCCTTGACTGATTAGGGTCAGAATCAAGTGCTCCCAGGCTGATCAGGAAGATTTCCTCCAAAGGGTCAGCAGTGGGCTTGTGTGGGCTGGGGTAGTAATCCTGAGTTCTAGGCCAGTGTCCTGGCAACATGGGGTTGAATTCCACTATGGCAGGTGGTAAAATTAGAATTCAATTCATAAAAAGAATCTGGAATAGAGAGCTGGCCTAATGGTGACCATGTAACCACCATCGATTGTTGTAAAAACCCATTCCTTTGGGGAAGGAGATCTTACCTGGTCTGGCTTACATGTGAGACCGGACCCACAGCAATGTGGTTCACTCTTAACTGCCCTGTGGGAAATTAGGGATGGGCAATAAATGCTGGCCGAGCCAGCAATGCCCACGTCCCTTTAATGAATTTTTAGAACAGCTTTTCTAAAAGGTGTTTGACAATACTTGATTTCTTCATTTTTATGACAGACTCCGAATGAGGAGGGATAACCTGACTCCCTTTCTTCATTCAGCCATTCCCTCGGCTGGTTGCAACAAGGTTAATTTGTGGATACTTTTCTCCCAAAAAGGCAAAAGAAAAATAAAATCCATGTTGATCAGTCTCTGGATTATGGGCCAACAACGGATAGTTGAAGTTTTCAGCCATTACAGTAGAGGTTACTGGAAGCATTGACATTGATAGTTCAGCAGTTGCTTTTTGATGATTCTGTAGACTGATTGAAGCTCCTTTGTCCTGATGACTCTTCAAAATGGCTTAGAGCTGTCTGAGTATGAGTGTGTGGGTGAGTGACAGAGAGAGAGAGAGAGAAGAGTCTTTTCCTACAACACAGGGATAACTAGGGGATAGTTCTTCGACTGTAAACTTAATAGCATGCCAAGGCTTAAACCCAGGATGTTGTGTTCAGTTCCACAAGTCTGTTCCAGTCAAATTGAAACTGTCTTTTTTTTTAACTCCTGTCCTTGTGTATTCTTCAAAGGGAGAAACACAAAATGTTTCTGCAGTTTGGGAGATAGTCCACAGGATAAGGTTTGGCGTGGAATAGGAGGTCGTCAGCTACTCACAGGGGTGACCATTTGGGGTTCTGACCCATCATTAAATACTTTACATAACCTTAGGATTTAACCATAACTAGCGATTAAAGAATTTTCCATAACAAGGTCACTTTAACCTTGAATATTGATTGGCAAAAGCCATTATTTGTCTTGCAGTGGTCGGTATGATTTATGCTGGCTGCTTAATTAATTTTGAGACTGGAGTGATGATATATTTCTATGTTTCCCAGCTTGTCAAATGTAGGGTGAGATTACTGAGAACTGAAATAAGCTTGGTAGCAGCACGTTCATCATCGAATGCGGGAAAAAGTGTTGTGCTGGTCGTCTGCATTAGGCAGCAGGAATGCATGAAAGCATATATTTTAACACAATGTTCCAACCATGTCAATTTTCCTTCATGTGCAAGTTCACAAAGGCAAACAAGGGCCTTTATTTGTAGTTGGAAATTGAGCTTCATCAGAAATTGCTTGACAGTTGTGTGACTAGACCACCATCTAGTGGTCATATATTTTATGACAAGCCTATGCGTGAGGATAATATTTTGGACTGAAAAATTAAGACTATGTAGCACCTGTTCATCACAAGCATTGTGACTCCCCAAGAATACAGAATCCAAGATGTGTGCTCATCCTACTGGCAGAAAATGGACCACTGCACTGATTCAGCCTGAGACAGTCATCACAATGGGAGTAGAAAATGGTCACAGGACAAAATAAAACTTACATTTATTTAACCTTAAGAGGTCTTCAGGACATTGTAAAATAATTCACACAAAACTGATTTTGAACAGCAGTGGCTGTGATGTGATAAAACATGTCACTTGATTTGTACAAAGCCAGATCTCAGAGCAAGAAGTGAGGTGAAAGACTATTTACCTTTGAAAATGAGAGAATAATGTTACCATAGCAACCCTCTGAGCCTCTTTGAATAATCTCAATATTTTAGACATCCACCTGGAGTGTTTGACAAACTGCATATATGTGCAGTGGTGCATCAGTTATAGAGTCATAGAGGCATATAGCACAGAAACAGGCTCTTCAGCTCAATTCATCCATGCCAACCAGGTTTCCTAAACCAAACTAGTCCCATTTGCCTGTGATAGTAGGAACTGCAGATGCTGGAGAATCCGAGACAACAAGGTGTAGAGCTGGATGAACACAGCAGGCCAAGCAGCATCATAGGAGCAGAAAGGCTGACGTTTCGGGCCTAGACCCTTCATCTGATGAAGGGTCTA